>NC_041410.2:5692583-5992583 GCF_900747795.2 Erpetoichthys calabaricus | reverse complement strand
GTGTAGTGACATCAGAACTGGTGTGATGTGCTCAGATTTTCTTTTCCTAGTTAAGATTCTGGCAGCTCCATTCTGCACTCGTTGCAATCAATTGTTGTCTTTTTTGGGTAGTCCTGACAGGAGTGCATTATAGTAATCTAGCCGACTGAAAACAAAACCATGAACTAATTTTTCAGCATCTTGCAAAGTTATAAGAGGTCTAACTTTTGCTCTATTTCTTAAGTGAAAAAATGTCCTAGTAATCTGATTAATATGTGATTTAAAATTTAGGTCAGAGTCAATAATTACCCCTAAATTCTTTACCTCCGTCTTGATTTTTAATCCTAATGGATCAAGTTTATTTCTAATACCCTCATTATATCCATTTTTACCAATCACTAAAATTTCTGTTTTCTACTTATTTAGTTTGAGAAAATTACTACTCATCCATTTAGAAACACAAGTGAGACATTGGGGGTCAGTGGATCAAGAGAGTCGGGGTCATCAGGCGCTATTGATAAATACAGTTGTGTGTCATCAGCATAGCTGCGGTCATGGTAGTTTACACAATGGCGTCAATGTTTCTGGGTTCAAAACCTGACCAAGGCACTGTACATATGTAGTTTGCACATTCTCCCTGTGCAGGAGTTTGGTTTTCTTCCATATTCCAATGTTGGTCAGATTATGGTAGGTGGTGGCTTTAAATTGGCCCGGTTGCTTTGCATTTGGTTGTCATATAGTGTGCATATTTAGTTGTATGCGCCCTGTAACTGACTGCCACCCAAACCACTTATTGGTTCTTGTGTGCATCTTATGCTGCTATGGCAGTTAAGTGGGTTTGAGAATGGATGAATGGGTGGATTTTGAAAAATACCACAGGATGTTAGGCTTTGATTTCTGAAAAAAAAAAAAATTGGACAGGGCAGTGGAACCTACTGTAGGTGTTTTCTTTTTTTTTGAGATATTTGAATCTAATGTTGGTTTGGTAAATTACGTGGAGTAGAGAGAAAGTCTTTTTTCAATCCTCTGAGTATTAGGGACTATTCCGAGATACACATTTATGGGGGCAGTATATCATACATAGCCTTAAAGGAATTCTCCACCCAGAAATACTATTTTATATACAATGTTTCTTACCCCATTTAATTTGTACTGAAGGCCCAGAAAAAAACGTTACTCTCACATTTTTTGTGGAGAATGGCGATAAAAGGCTTCATGATAGGACTGGCATCAATCGAAACCAAAGCTGGACCATTGCAAACAATATAAAACCATCCATGAAAAAAATGTCACGTTAATTGTGTCACATAATCCACACATCACATCATCAAGCATTAACAGTGGGCAAAAACACATGCATTTTTGCTAACATTGTTAAATAAAAACATGTGGAAAATCAGAGCATTGCACAGTGCACACAGAGGAAACATGTTCACACGGGAGCAAGCCTTTGAACTGAAGACATGCCTCTTCTCCTTATTCGTTGATGAAGAGTCTTCTCTTCAATGTAAAAGCTCATTCCTGTGTAAACACATTTCATCTGCTTGCGCTGCTTTGATTTTCCTGACCTATTTCTATAGAATCATGGTAGCCAGATCCTGTTCCAGAAGCGTTTTGTGGGTACAAATCGGGAAACTGTTCAGTGTAGCTCACACTCACACACTCAGCTAAATTGGGCCAACTTAAAATCCAAAGTTAACCAAACCTAGTAACTTTGGAATGACAGCTAGAATGCAAGCCGTGTCTTGTGGAGCTCTGAAGCTGCAGTGCTACCCTTGGCTTCATCTCCAGCATTCCACTGTTTTTATATTTCAGTTTATACTTAATTTATTCCAGGGTGATGTTTTAAGATTTTGCGGTCTCACATATGTGGTTCTTCTTGATTACCAGCATGAGAATTAGAAAGTGATTTCACAAGCTGCTTATCCACCCAGGTTCGCTTCTTTATCAACACAATGTGCTTGTATGTTTTGAAAAAGGCACTGTACTAAATTATTTGCTGTCACAGCAGTGTAACAGGTTCCCATAATTTTGGCATCCTATTGGATTTTAGAAGATAATCCTCTTAACAGATGTTTTTTATTTGACTATATAAAACCATACCAGAGAAACCATGACTGATATTTTTAACTTTTCTTAAACAGTGCTAAAATATTTATTGCACATGGTGCTTAGTCACATTCTAGTAACATACAGTGTTAAGTGATTTCTAAATTTAAACTGTTTACATCTTGGTGGGCTCCCACAACATGTTCTTAAAAATAATTTTATGTCGCAATGCCTATGCTTAATCTTTTTAAAGAAAAAGCAAAATTTCTTAGGCCATACATTAGTTGGAAATGTATTAAACCTATTTCATCTAGGATGGACTGGTGGTCCATCCAGGGTGGGTTCCTACTTTGCACCCAAAACCTGTTCTCGGTTTTCTACAACCTTGAAGTTAACTGCTTTGAGAATATTATGATACAGCCTCATGAACACAATCAAGATAAACTTTGCATGATCAATGTAGCAAATACTCAATCATGGTCAGCAGATAGTCATGAGGCAAGCTGTTGGCAACATATGCACCTGCAATGTTGAAGTTTCAAGTTGATCTCTTCAGTCAGAAGGTTAATTTAACATTATGATTATTGCTGTAACTCTACCTGAACTCCGTCAGCACACAAGCCATGCAGTAACATATGCAACAGTACAAGTAACATTGAAAAGCGGGTGGGTTTAGGCAAGCTAGGCGCCTATGAAGAGTGTGTGTGTGGATTAGCGAGGCCTGTGATGGACAGGCACTCCTGTTCAGTTATAATTTTTTCCTTGTGGTTGGTACTGCCAAGGTAGGGTGGCAATCCCCTTGGGGTGTTTTATTATGCGGGTGTTTCATGGAGTCCATTATAATTTGATTATCCAGGTCAGGCGGACACAGGAACAGGTGGCTACTTTGGTGTCACTGACAAAAAGGTGGGAACCAAGCCTGGCAGATCTTCATTCCATTGTAATCCACATTCACTCACACAGGGCTCACTAATTAACCTTGCCTGCATGTGTTTGGGTTGTGGGAGGAACACCAGAGCATTCAGATGAAAACCCCTCCAAACATGGAAAACATGCAAACTCCACAAAGACAGTGGCTGGACACAGGATTAAGGACTTCAGAGCTGTGAGGCAGCAGTGCTGACTGACAGATCTATATTGGTTTACTTATAAAATAAAGGCAACCTCCATGGATGTGTGAAATCACTGTATGAAGTCACCAAAACCTAACTGTGACACAGTGCCCTCTCCTAATGGTTGGGCAGGGGCATGCAGTCTACCAATACTTGGAAATCTGCAACATGGATGTAGTACCATACTTTCAGAATAAAGTCACTCTGCTAAATGGTTGCAAGTCATCTCTGGTGCCCATGCCACAGCAAAAGACTAAGCTATAGTAGAAGACTAAGAAAAAAAAAGTATCTATCATCTATCTATCTATCTATCTATCTATCTATCTATCTATCTATCTATCTATCTATCTATCTATCTATCTATCTATCTATCTATCTATCTATCTATCTATCTATCTATCTATCTATCTATCTATCTATCTATCTATCTATCTATCTATCTACACTAACTGTGCACAATTTTGGAAAATGAATAATGGATGGCATGGTGGGAAAATGGTTAGCTCACCTTTCAGCTCCAGAATTCTGGATTCAATTTCTGGATAAGGCACTGTCTGCAGGGCCATCTTAACAGCATTATAGACCCCCGGGCAAAGCAGTGCACTGGGACCCCTACCTACACAACCACTTAGCAAGTCACAACATACAGTACATAGATTAGCATGAGGGCCCCTATGCTCGTGGGGCCCACGGGCAACTGCTCAGCGTGCCCATGCGCTAAGATGGTTGTCTTATGCGTCTTATGTCTGTGTGGGTCTTTCTCTTAAAACCAAAATCCAGTGTTAGTTTGATTGGAGACTCTGCGAGTTAAGTGTGAATGTGTGTCCTGTAATGTTCCTTCCAGAATTGGTTCCCATCAGTGCAGCTAAGAATCACACTCGCACCCTAAAACCTTGAACTAGAAAGGCGATATGGAAAAATAGATGGGGTGGAGGGTATATTAGACATCAGTTGCTGGTTGCAAATGGCCTTATGAGTTACTGCTTAAATGTAACAAGGGATAAACAGTGAGTACATTGATAGGCACTGTAACAAAAGGTGCTATATTGGCACCTGCCCCGACACAGACAGATATGGGAGGCACACTGATTAAACAAATAAATGTCTCATTTCAATATCTTCGCCTGTGGGCAACGCCTTCCCCGTCCCCACAGGCACAACATAGTCCCACTATGAAAAACACAACACCAAACTCTTCCTCTTCTTCTTTCTCCACCATTCCTCTCCGTTAAGCTTTGTCTCCCTCCTCCCGAGTCTGGCTCCCGAGTGGTAGCTGCTGGCTCCTTTTATAAGGCACCTGGAAGTGCTCCAGGTTCTTGATTGCCCATTTCCTGGCAGCACTCCCAGGTGTGGTGGACGAACTGCCCAAAACGACTCCGCAGCTCCTGCTGCAGCACCCCCTAGGTGGCGCCTGCGAAGCCCAACAGGGTTGGACCAAACTCCAACTCCCATGAAGCCCTGCGGGAGTCTGAAGCACCGTTGCAACCCAGAGGGGGTTGCCATCTAGATTCCCAGGGGAGGAATTGAGTAGCCCATGCTTGCTCCCCTGTAACATATACTGAAGGGGCGTCCCGGCCAGACAAGGGCCCCGGCCGTCTGCCACAGCACATAAACTTCTCCATTCTATGAGATACTGTACAGTATATTCAAGTGTTCCAGTTTCATAAGTAAGTATGTAAAAATGCTCCAAAGGACATATTTTGTCCTAATTTGCATTATGCAAACACATAATATGATAAATCAAGTACAACGCTAGTAACCAACAAAGTGGGAAAAATCAAAGCGCCTTATGTAGTTTACAATGTTTGAAGTTAGTGTCTACCTGTAACACAAATCTGAGGGATGCCATAACAGTACTGAAACCCCTGAACAAATATCCTTGTTTCTAAGGGCAGGAATTTTTCGTTGAACTTTTTTGACTGAATGGACCATCACTTTACATGATTTATAAACCATGCTATATTATGTCCTTCGCAAATGCAAGAGCTCTTTTCATGGTATACCCAATGACTCCCCAAACCATAACATTACCTGACATTTGTTTATCTCTTCTTCCCTGTGCAGCCCCTGTCTGTTCTGGCTGAGATACAACAACTTCCATACTTACTACTGCTGAGTGTAATTCGAGGCTTGCTGTTGACCGATGCATGACATAGCTGAAGAGATATACCATGATAAGCAGGACAAGAGGCAAACTGTTCAATGTCAAAACAATTCTGAACTGTGCAAGGGCTGCATGAAATGCAATACTCCTTATCCAAGTAACAGTGACTGATTTCTGGATCAGTGCATTCCACTGGATTCATTCTTCTTTCTGTGGGGACAGCTCCCATAATTTCTTCCTTGCACCTTTCACCATCACTATCCAAAGTGATACACAATACCAATCAAATAATCAAATTTATTTTACAATGTCTTTCAGAAAGTGAACTGCTTTAAATACGTTACGAGTGAATTAGGAATATCAGTCAACTTATCATATGAAGTATCTTTTACAGTGAGCACTATGTCAAGGTGTGGGACACAATGACACTGCCACATCACATCTCCAGGAAGGTGCAATTTTCACATGACCTTGTCACTGTCGTTGTGGAGTTTGAATGTTCTCCTGTGTTTATATAAGATTTCACTAAGATACTTACCTAAAAGATGCTCATGTTATCTCCACTAGTGACTCTAGACTAACCCCTTGTGACACTAGGGTTCGCTGTTGCCCCTTGTAACCCACAGACAACATGTCCAGACACCAGGTAAAAGTACCAGTAATATTTTTAATTACTTCAATAATGTGCACAAAGCCCCTCCACCTCCACAATACACAATAGTCAATAATAATACAACTAATCAATCCACCTCTCCTCCCAGCAGCTCCGTCACTCTTCCTCTCAACTGCGGCTCAGCTTGCTGGGTTTCCCATAGTCCTTTTTATAGTCCATGACCCGGAAGTGCTTCTGTCCTTCAGTCCATGTGATTCCATAGCACTTCCAGGTCAGATGAAAACTCTTATTTTTATTCAGCCCGGAAGTACTTCAGTTCTTCCGTCCCCGTGATTAGGGAGTACTTCCGGGCTAAAGGGAAAATAGAAATCCCTGTGTCTCCCAGCAGCGTCACCCGATGGCACCCACGGCACCCAGCTGGGCTTTGAAGTAGAACTCCATCTCCCACGATGACCTGCAGGAATCCGGGGCACCTCCATGCTGCAGGGAGGACTCCATCTAACGGCCTGAGGGTACTGGCCAGGATAAACTTCCAGCCATCTCTCACACCCTGTTGTAGTTTTGTCAGGGGTTTACTCCATTTCATATTTTATTTTTGTCTAATATTTGTTGAGTATAAACACACATCTTTTGCCATAGACACTCCTACATGCTAGGCACTACTGTAAATGTGAACAGCAAATGATTACATTTTTTCATATTTGAAAGTGGAAACAAATAAGCTGGCACCTGTGAGACAGACACTCTTCTGTTTTTAGTAGTTCTGGGTGACAACAAACCAAGAGCATCATAAATATAAATACATAAATACAGTATACACTATGTAGCCCTGCCTGGGATTTGTTCCTGCCTTGCACCTAGTGCTGGCTGGGATTGGCTCCAGCAGACCCACGTGACCTTGTGTTAGGATATAGAGGGCTGGAAAATGACTGACTGACTGACTATGCAGCTACTAAGTATATGTCTTTGTATGGATCGATTGGATCGAGTAGGTTTTTCATTTGCGACATGAATACCATCCCTTCCTTCTCTGCTAGGCTAAGTAAAAGACATCTTCTATAGATTTCATTACAGTCAAATAGGACTGCATGAAGATTTTGTAACAGGTAGTAATATAATAGTGGATTCAGCAAGTATTCAGACCCCTTCACTTTTTGCCCACTATTGTGTTGTTGATTTAGTTTAAAATGGATGAATTTGCTATTTTTGGCTGTTATTTTATACTCTAACCCAGGGGGGTCGAACTCCGGGCCTGGAGGGCCACACTGGCTGCAGGTTTTCATTCTAACCCTTTTCCTAATCAGTGACCAGTTTTCACTGCTAATTAACTCTTTGCCCTTTGTTTTAATAGCCCTGTTTTTAAGGATTCAGTCCTCTGAATTGATTCATTTCTTCATTAAATGACAGCCAAACAGAAATGAGATGTGAAGCGAGCCAACAGATGACCAGCTAAATTGGGTCTTCAAACCCCAACCAATTTCACTCTAACCAGGTTCTTAATGAGAAACTGGTTCTTGCTGTTAATTAACCTCGTTGTTTAATTCTATGACTTGTTGCTGCTCTCATTCTGCCACAGCAGACATTTCCAAAATTGTTGATTTTCTGTTTTTTCTAAGAACACCGTCAAGATGTTTTGGTGATCTGAGAGATCAGCCTTACTGAGACCTTCACCTTTCTTTATTTTCAGATATTGTGGATAGCTGGTCGTGTGGACAGCTCGTTTTGTGCCTCATTATTGTTTTGCTGCTAATAAAGGAAAAAGAAACAACAAAGGGGTCTGAGTCAAGTTAATTAAAATTAAGGCAAAAGAAGTTAATTAGCAGAAAAAAACTGGTCACTAATGAAGAAGATGGTTAGAACGAAAACCTGCAGCCACTGCGGCCCTCCAAGACCAGAGTTCGACTCCTGTGCTCTAACCCCTAATAGCAAAGTGAAACTCTCTCATTCACATATATAATATATAAATATACATACAATGGAACCTCAGTTCACTACCATAATTCGTTCCAAAACTCTGGTTGTAAACCGAATTTGGTCGTGAACTGAAGCAATTTCCCCCATAGGATTGTATGTAAATACAATTAATCCATTCCAGACCATATGAACTATATGTAAATATATATATTTTTAAAGTTTTTAAACATAAATATAGTTAATTAAACCATAGAATGCACAGCGTAATAGTAAACTAAATGTAAAAACATTGAATAACACTGAGAAAACCTTGAACAACAGAGAAAACTAACACTACAATAGTTTGCGCTATAGCGCTACCAACCGCTGGCTAAAAACAGTTTTTTTTTAATGAGTTTTAAGCACAGGGAAAAAAATAAACATTTGAAAAAATCCGTAATTTAATAAACCACCAAGAAAAGTAACATTGCAACAATGCACACTACGAACCGATCGCTATACACAGAAGTGAAAGCAAAATCAAGCCCAGTGCATTCTTTAACTGCCTTCCTACCTTATGTGTCCAGCCCCCTCTCTCTTGCGCTGCCTGTGTGTGTGTGTGTGTGTCGCACTCTCTCGCTCTCTCTCTTGCTCGATGCACAGGAAATGCACAGGGAGAGACTGAACATGTACAGACCGAAAGGGAAACTGGCTTGTTCATATACCGAGTGTGTGGTCATGAACCGAGGCAAAAGTTTGGCGAACTTTTTGGTCGTAAAACGATTTGTACGTGTACCGAGACGTTCGCGAACCACCCCAGGGGGTCGGCCATCTAGCATCCAGGGGGAGGTATTGCCCTGTCCAGGGCTGCTCCCACTGAATATAGTGTGCAGGGGTGTCCCGGCTGGGCATGGACGCCAGCCACCTGCCACAATATGTGTGTGTGTGTATATATATATATATATATATATATATATACTTTGTTCAAAAGTACTGAAAGGTTGCTCTTAGATGGGCAAATAGTGTATAATGATACCTGGATTCCCTGCATCAGAGTATAATACAGGTATGCAGTAGATGGTAAGGTTACCACTACATTTTGAGCAAGCATCTGAAATTAGTTTACAGTATAAATTGCTAATAAATTTATAGTGTAATATCTGATATTTGTCAACAGCATTACATCATCAAAAGAAAAACAGTATCACATTCAAAGCCAAGTAATAGTATCACAAATGTAACATCACACGAGCAGCTGATTAATAATATTAATTAGCCATGGAGTGACAGAACAATATTATGTAAGTGAAAAAGTTTCACTTCTGAATCTGAGATAGACTATTGCATGGTAACAGTGTAATAGTTTGAAATTGGTAATAGAGTAGCAGAATTAAATTGGTAAACTATAAACAGTGTCACTTATGTGATAGAGTAAGAGTATTATACCTCTGTTAAAGTTAAGCAGTATCACAAAACAAGAGAATAAGGGGATCATAGAGGTAGCAAATACCACCACACAACACTTAAGTGTTATAAAAAGTGAAAGAGCAACATTATTTTTTATTTGTATCTAAATAACATTATCGCTACTGTAACAAATACAGTACTGAAAAAAAATCTCACATTTAGTTAACTGAGAAATTTTCTATCAGGTTTGTGTAGCATGTTACTCACCCACTGGATAATGCAGCTCTTTAATTCCAATGCATTTAGATAAGGCTTAATGTATTTATCCCTTAATGACACCAGATGTCATAATGGAAATATAATGCCGAGATACCATTAATAACGAGCTTTGAATTTTCATAATCCACTTTACACTTTGTTTCTTTGCATTGTGATTATCAGTCACCTCTGCTAACAAAGCAGACTTAATTTTATATGAAGCAGTTTATGACAAGTTATTTTATTTTCAACCATTTACAACATTTCTTTCTGTAGCTCTTCTTCATACAAGACATGCAGTTCAAAGTGCCTTACAAGACATAAAGGAAGAAATACAAGAAAAAAACCCCAACAAATTAGAAATACAGTGATCCCTCGCTATATCGCGCTTCGCCTTTCACGGCTTCACTCTATCGCGGATTTTATATGTAAGCATATTTAAATATATATCGCGGATTTTTTGCTGGTTCGCGGATTTCTGCGGACAATGGGTCTTTTAATTTCTGGTACATGCTTCCTCAGTTGGTTTGCCCAGTTGATTTCATACAAGGGACGCTATTGGCAGATGGCTGAGAAGCTACCCAACTTACTTTTCTTTCTCTCTCTCTTGCGCTGACTATCTGTGATCCTGACGTAGGGGGATTGAGCAGGGGGGCTGTTCGCACACCTAGACGATACAGACGCTCGTCTAAAAATGCTGAAAGATTATCTTCACGTTGCTACCTTCTGTGTGCAGCTTTTAAGTATGCTGCACGGTGCTTCACATACTTGAAAGCTCAAAGGGCACGTATTGATTTTTGACTTTGTTTTTCTGTGGCTTTCTCTCTCTCTGCTCCTGACGGAGGGGGTGTGAGCTGCCGCCTTCAACAGCTTTGTACCGGCGGTGCTTCGCATACTTAAGAGCCAAACAGCCCTATTGATTTGTTTGCTTTACTCTCTGTTTCCTTTGAAGAGGAAGATATGTTTGCATTCTTTTAATTGTGAGACAGAACTGTCATCTCTGTCTTGTCATGGAGCACAGTTTAAACTTTTGAAAAAGAGACAAATGTTTGTTTGCAGTGTTTGAATAACGTTCCTGTCTCTCTACAACCTCCTGTGTTTCTGCGCAAATCTGTGACCCAAGCATGACAATATAAAAATAACCATATAAACATATGCTTTCTACTTCGCGGATTTTCTTATTTGGCTCTGGAACGCAACCCCCGCGATGGAGGAGGGATTACTGTATATAGTAAGTGTAGAAGTATACCCTGCAGTGGGCTGGCGCCCTGCCTGAGATTTTTTCCTGCCTTGCACCCTGTGTTGGCTGAGATTGGCTCCAGCAGAGCCCTGTGACCCTGTGTTAAGATATAGCAGGTTGGATAATGGATGGATGGGATGGATAATGACTGACTGACTGACTGACTGTAGAAGTATAATTCAGTTTCAGAGTTTGGCAGAACTGATTCCTCCAGTATTTGTTGCAAAGCAGAAACCAAGCAAAGAGGAGATGTCAGTCTTTTGCAGGGCCTATTGCACACACATGCCATTATTTAAACAAAAACAGGGCATATTTAACACCATCTCTTAACCTAAGAATCATATCTTTGGGATGAAATTGGAAAATGACGTACTCAGAGAAGATCCTAGGAGACAGGGGGAGAATGTGCAACTCTTATGCAGACACTTACAAACTATTAAATCCAAGGTTTTGAAATGGTGAGTGGGGAGTATTAACCACGACTGCCATGCCAACCTTACTCTATTTTTTCATTAAAATATTGATAGGTCTAGAAGTTGAAGGGTGCTCCTGTTATATAACATTTTCAAAGCACTGTCAGATTTTACAATGTTATGTTAATGTGAAGTCACAAAAGGCCTTCTGAAAACTTCATTTTTGTAGGTGGACTTGGAGTTCATAAACGTCACTTGTTTCATTGTATGTTAGAGAACAACTTTTTCAATTTCCTACCATGGTAAGGTAATAATTATTTTTTATATACATGAATATAATGTAATGTGTGTCTACTTCCTCTGCCCATACAGGATGACACTGAACCATACTTTATTGGGATCTTTTGCTTTGAGGCTGGAATTAAAATTATTGCTTTGGGATTTGCTTTTCACAAGGGATCCTATTTACGAAATGGCTGGAATGTGATGGACTTTGTTGTCGTTCTTACTGGGTAAGTCAATGAGTTGAAATTTTTGTTTTATTTTTCAGTGTTGCGTTTATATTTTAGTTCACTTCAAGTAAGATGGAAGCTGGATTGGAAATGATGCAGTTAAAGTGGATTGCAAAATATTAGAAAGGAGGTTTGAATGATTTAAACAGATTACTGTTTTTATGTATCAAAACCAATGAAAAATGAAGCGTTATTGCATCTTTATAATCATTAAAGTTACACACAATCCTTCATTCATACAGCATTTCTTTTCACTGGCTAGTGTGCTGTGGGAAAGGGAGGGTGTCAGAGAATATCTAAGCAATGCTTTTTAATAGGCTATATTTCAATAGGAAATTAAAGTGTTCATATTTTAAATGTACATGCTTAATTTTCAGGTTTTTTGAAGGGTAAACTACTTTATTCAGAGTTTATTTTTTGTAATGTCAATGAATTTGGGAGCTAAATGTAAATATATATATATATACATATACATACATCCATAGATATGTTACTGCCCCTCATGAGGAAGGAGAAGTGGATTTCCACAAGCATCCCTGACACGTGTGAGACAGATAGAGAGCTAATCTCTAAGAAGTGATTTATATGTTCATTTCTATAGTTATAAGTAATGAAGTTTAGTTTAACAGATGTCTATAGTTGCTTCTAACAGTCTTTGATGTCACTTAAGGATTCAACAGTTTATGAAGTTTCCTGTTCCACAGTTGAAATGATACTTGAAGACTTTAAAACTTCATACGATTTTGGCAATCAGTAAACATATCAAATGCTGTTTCCGTGCTTCACAGATATCCTCACTAGCTTCACCAGACGTATACAGTGGGTAAAGTGGTGCAATAAAACCTCTGTGATTCATTTTCATTTATTTAACAGCCAAATTAAAAGCTTTGCCAATAGAAATCAAAGAGAAGACTGAATACTTGCAGCTATAATAAAGCACAGCAAAACTAATTTGGATTATGTAGGTTCTTAACATATTGTCCACTACAATTTTTTTGAATTTACAAAAATTGTAAAAGTAAATGAACATTTTATTAGCAATAAGATCTTAGTTGTAAAAATAACTTACTTTGGATTCAAAAGAGAAATATTAGCATTTATTAAGAATAAGGGGGATGTGCAGGACTGCAGTAACTACAGGGGAATAAAATTGATGAGCCACAGCATGAAGTTATGAGAAAGAGTAGTGGAAACTCAGTTAAGAAGGGAGGTGATGATTAGTGAGCAGCAGGATGGTTTCATGCCAAGAAAGAGCACCACAGATGCGATGATTGCTCTGAGGGTGTAGATGGAGAAGTTTAGAGAAGGCCAGAAGGAGTTGCATTGCATCTTTGTGGACCTGGATAAAGCATATGACAGGGTGACTGAGAGGAGTTGTGGTATTGTATGAGGAAGTCGGGAGTGGCAGAGAAGTACATGAGAGTTGTACAGGATATGTACAAGGGAAGTGTGACAGTGGTGTGGTCTGCAGTAGGAGTGACAGAGGTGGGATTACATCAGGGATCGGCTCTGAGCCCTTTCTTATTTGCAGTGGTGATGGACAGGTTGACAGACGAGATTAGACAGGAGTCTAATGATGACATTGTGATCTGTAGCGATAGTAGGGAGCAGGCTGAGGAGACCTTGGAGAGGTGGAGATATGCTCTAGAGAGGAGAGGAATGAAGGTCAGTAGGAACAAGACAGAATACATGTGTGTGAATGAGAGGGAGGTCAGTGGAATGGTGAGGATGCAGGGAGTAGAGCTGGCAAAGGTGGAGGAGTTTAAATACTTGGGATCAACAGTACAGAGTAATGGGGATTGTGGAAGAGAAGTGAAGAAGAGAGTGCAGGCAGGGTGGAGTGTGTGAAGAAGAGTGTCAGGAGTGATTTGTGACAGACGGGTATCAGCAAGAGTGAAAGGGAAGGTCTACAGGACGGTAGTGAGACCAGCTATGTTATATGGGCTGGAGATGGTGGCACTGACCAAAAAGCAGGAGACAGAGCCAGAGGTGGCAGAGTTAAAGATGATAAGATTTGCAGTGGGCATGACAAGGATGGACAGGATTAGAAATGAGGACATTAGAGGGTCAGCTCGAGTTGGACGGTTGGGAGACAAAGTCAGAGAGGTGAGATTGCGTTGGTTTGGACATGTGCAGAGGAGAGATGAGGGGTATATTGAGAGAAGGATGCTAAGGATAGAGATGCCAGGTAAGAGAAGAAAAGGAAGGCCTAAGAGAAGGTTTATGGATGTGGTGAGAGAGGACATGCAGGTGATGGGTGTAACAGAGCAAGATGCAGAGGACAGAAAGATATGGAAGAAGATGATCTGCTGTGGTGACCTCTAATGGGAGCAGCCGAAAGAAGAAGAAGATTGACAGACTATGTATTCTTTCTTTACATATAATATTGTGCCTATTTCACATCTGCAAGTATTGGAATAAAACTAGCAAAGTGCTTTATTTCTAAGGACATAGCTTGTGCAATGTAAGGATCATCCAACCTGCTATTGTCAGAGATGGTAAAGCAAGTAGCATTAGAGATGTTTTTAGAGAGACCAATACATGAAAGCAGGTGCCTTAGTGTTTCATTTGATACAACTCAGCCAAGATTTGATATGAATAATCTCTTGAATATTTCAGTCTGAACATGTCAGGGCTAATAATGTTTTCTTTTGGCTATAAACTAATTATGGCAGATAGAATAATCCAAGGTGCATAAAATCATAGAGAAAGAGAAGCTGTCACATTGGGTTGATATATTTGTGGAACCCGCATCACTTAATTTTCTATCTGTCATCTCCTGGGTCTTGTCTCTCTGTTAGTCTTCACTTGTTCCTTCCACCAGCTGATCATTTACCTCAGACTCCCCTATGATCTCTACCTGAGTGAGGCAGCTTTAAAGAGTTGGGTGCAATTTTGACAAATCCATTAAGCCACCTCCAGTATTTCAGAAACACCATGTTTTTGCTCCAAATACTCTTGACGAGATCTTCCTTCAGATGTTCTTGGTGTCCCTGCAACCCTAAACCTTTAGTTGAAATTAAAGAGTTGGTTCTTAAAGAGATCATCCATACTGCTTACTCTTTTACAGCAGGGGTCACCAAGTCCAGTCCTGGAAGACCACCGTGGCTGCAGGTTTTCATTCAAACCCTTTTCTGAATGATTGACCTGTTTTTGCTGCTAATTAACTTCTTTTGAACTAATTTTAATTGATTTGCTCCTGAAGACTCAGACCCCTTAATTGTTTCTTTTTCCTTAATTAGCAGCCAAACAATAAGGAGATACAAAATGAGCCAAAACAACTGGTGTCCATCATACAATATCTGAAAATAAAGAAAGGTGAAGGTCTCAGGAATGTCAGTTTGCTCAGGACCCCAAAACATTTTAATAGAGCTCTTAGAAAAGAGAAAATCAACAATTTCAGAAATGTCTGCTAATGCACCACAAGAACAGCAACAAGCCAAGAAATTAAACAACTGGTTTAATTAACAACAGGAATTGGCACCTCATTAAGCAGTTGGTTGGAGTTTGAGGCTCTGACTTAGTCGGTCTTCTGTTGACTCACTCACGTCATATAAGTGAGGAAAGAAGTGAAGCAATTCAGAGGAGTGATGCAGAAATTCAGGTGAACAAATCTTAAAAAAGCAATTCAATTAAATGAATTCACAAGAAGTTAATTAACAGCACAAACAGGGCACTCAATTTAAAAGGGTTAGAATGGATATCTGCAGGCACAGTGGTCCTCCAGGGCCGGACTTGGTGACCCCTGTGTTACAGGGACAGCCAAGTCGCATATTTCCCAATTTGGTCCTTGTACCCTGCGTAGGTTGGTAGAAATCTATCTGCTTATTGCAAGATTTTTGTTTGACTGCCCTTCTAGGAGTCCATTTGGAATCCCTTGGTGATACCTGGTGGTGTGTAATTCTTGTAACCCTTAGCTCACTTTGGTTACTTTGACTGTCTAAGAGTATCAAGTTGATCTTGCGCGTGCGTGTGTGTGTGGGGTTTTTGGGACAATCTGAGAGCATTGCATGATCCTCTGCAGGCCATATCTCTGTCTCTTGCTGTCTCTGGCAGGTATCACAGCCCCTTCCATGGCATCAAGTGCATGTACCGAGTGTACTGTTCTCAAGTGAAACTTGCATTTCCACATTGACATGTGTCAGGCCTCCCCTGCTTCCAGTGTAGTATTGTCTATCTTTTTCGCTGGTCTCTTACATTACATGTGACTGTACTGTGCCATTCTGTTGGTATCTTAATCTTGGAAATCATTTCTAGTTGGACACTCATTCAGGAGTGCCTCTTCTCTTGAATCTTCTGGTGTTGAAGAGTGTGTATTTTTCTCTGTTTTACTGATCCCTACAGTGTAGGGATGTGAAGCAGTATGAGTGGCAGACAGTGAGGTTTCGAACCGTTTGAAAGAATGAAATTTCATCTTTTCTACATGTTCTTAATTTAGGTTCTTGAACTTCTTTTAAACACAGAGCTAGTTGTTATTAGAGAATCTGATAAGGAATGCAAGTGTCAGAGATGTGAATAATGTGTCCAAACCATCAGAATCAGTGTCCGTGTTAGGCTGTTGTTGGTGTGGCACAGGGTCAGTATTCCTGGTGTTGTACCTTGCCATGTAGTGTTTTGCGGAGGTGCTAGATGTTAACGGCTTTTAGTGCTTTAGTGAGATGAATGTGTGTGTCTTTGTTTCAAATGTATACAGTATGTGCATACATAGACTGCACAGTATGTCAATATTTTGGTGTGATGCTTCACTGACTCAGTACTTTCAGTTTATTTTATTGCAGGCAATTCTGTTTTTACCAGTATAGGGCACTCTTTTCTGAATATGATAGTGCTACAGTGTTTAAAGTTGGAAACGTATGTCATTTGTTGGCCTTCTGGAAGGAAATATGACCTAGTGCAGTGGTTCTCAAACTGTGGGGCGGGCCCCCCTAGGGGGGTGTGAAGATGTGAAAAAAAGAAAACAAGAATCGAAAATATGAAAAATACATCTATTGAAACCAAAACAAATTAACTTAAACTATATTCTGATACTAGAAAAATAAATATAGAGTTAGATAAATGTCGATAAAACTTAAGTATAATAAAATATGCATCTATGATATATCATTAATTAAAAAAGAACAAATGGGTATTAGTGGGCAACTTTCAAAAAAACGTTGGGGGGGGGGGGGGGGCGCGATTAAAACTGTTATGAAAACTCGGGTCACAATTACTTAAAGGTTGAGAAACGCTGACCTAGTGGCTAAACATATGGGAATTTTAATTACAGATTTGCCAGTTTCATACTCATAGACTTACTGTGAGACCACAAAGTCACCTAATGAAACATTTGTAACTAAAAGGTGCTGTACTTAAAAAAATAAATAAATAAATACAATGCCTTTTGCTAGTTTTCACTATTGAAATGTATTTAAAAAGTTTGTTTAGTGAAGGGCAGCATGATAGCACAGTGGTAGCGCTCCTGCCTTTCAATAAGGAGACCTGGGTTCACTTCCAGGGTCCTCCTTGCGTGGAGTTTGCATGTTCTCCCCGTGTCTGCGTGGGTTTCCTCTGGGTGCTCCGGTTTCCTCATACAGTCCAAAGACATGCAGGTTAGGTGCATTGGCGATCCTAAATTGTCCTTGGTGTGTGTGTGTGTGTGTCCTGTGGTGGGCTTGAGCCCTGCCCAGGACTTGTTTCCTGCCTTGCGCCTTGTGTTAGCTGGGATTAGCTCCAGCAGACCCCCGTGACCCTGTGTTAGGATAATAGCGGGTTGGAAAATGACTGACTGTTTAGTGAAAGCTTTTTGCTGGGAGAGTGGTGCCATGGTCCAGTGATAGTTGATGCCAGCAGGGGCGGCTCTAGGCTCGTGGCGGCCCTGGGCAGAGAAAGAATCGGTGGCCCCTTCACCAGCCAATGTCAATATGGTGTCTTATGCATGGCGGATAGCCACGTCCGTTGCGGACACTGCATAGCCGGTTCGTGCTCATGACACAAGCGTTTAACTTTTGCCGAAATTTGCCACTGCGACTTGCCCACTTGCACTAGCTTCGCTTCTATATGCGCGTGTCCGTAACTTGAAAACCAAGTGGTGGCCCATGATATTCTGATTACGGCAGAACGTTTTAATAATACATATAGCTTACTGCTCCGACTCTAGCGACATTAGTAAATACAGCGTACTAATTAACAAAAAACACAATGTTTTTCGGCCACATTGCCATCACTTGTGTCATTATTTTCTCTTTGTTTTATATTCAGTATATATTGGCGTGGCGGCCTCTGGGATTTGGCGGCCCTGTGCAGGTGCACAGTTTGCACATGCCTAAGGCCGCCCCTGATGCCAGTGTTCTTTATGGTTCCTATTAGGCCTGCTTTTCTTTGTGCTGCAGTAGCACCTGTGAGGGTGGCTTGCAGGCCTTCAGACTGAGTTACTAGGGCACAGTCATTAGCATACTGCAGCTTAGTGATCTGTTACTTGCAGTCGTCTGATATTCAAGATGTTGCCATTCGGGTGAAAACGGTGACTTCAGTACCCTTCTTTATCTCACGGACCAACATTGTAATCCCACAGATATGGAAGATATCTAAGAGTACAAGATCTAGCACATGGCTCAGTCCAATTTTTGCAAGATATGGTTCTGAAGTATCAATACACGATTAATCAGTCAGTGACATTCACCTCAAATTCAGACTGCACAATTGAAGAACGGGGTGCGTGTAGTGTCGTTACACATTGCACGCTTTATTATAAAACAAGGACAGGGTGACTCCCTCCTTTGCTAACTGGCTAAATCCAGATCTTACAGAATGAGTACTGAGCTTGTTATATAGCCTGTGTACTGAAAGTCCTTAGCAAATACTCAAGTATAATCCCTCTGTGGAATTATTGATTGTGACAGAATATCCATGGTTACTATTTCAGATGCCTTTGATAAGCCTACGAGAGCAAAGAACAAGTCCAGGTGTGACCTGATGGATTTTTTCCTTGTAGGTGTTGCTTAGCAAACATTATGCAATACCCTGATCATTCTAAAAAAGACTGTTTGATTTTGGAATGATGTGCTCAGAAATGGAGGGAACCAACCTTTTGAGTAAGGCGTTATCAAAGACTATTACTATGATTGGTAAAGACCAGTTACTCTGCAGCTGGAGCATTTGGATTTGTCTTTCTTACCTTAAAAAGTGTGATTCATTTGGTATTTTGGCATTTTGCAGATGCAGTTCTTGGGCCTAAATTATTAATTAGCTGGTGTGATTTTCTAATTTTCGCTTTGCTCTTTTCTTTAGATATTTTCACATTTTGAGGATGCCGTTCTTCTCCCATAAATGATTGACTTACTGGTGTAATGATCTTACTCAGATGTTACTGCTTTCTTTTATGTGTCTTTGCTCAGATATCATGGCGTACATGTGACTTGTTTTTTTCAATATCATGAATCCAGTCATGCTGTTGACCTCGCTGCCTACCTGACATTTATCTTTTATTGCACCTTCCACTTGCTGACACCTTGCAAGGGTAAACGCTTACTACTCAACTTAGGCAAGTTAGTGTTTAGTTTGACTTGCTGTTTTAGATTGCTCTTGGCATTTAGTCAATGTGTGGTTATTGAGATGCATCCCTCCTTTCATATCTTACACCTTGTTTAATGTTTCCCACACTCTCGCCTTCACTTACATATCTTTGAAAAATTATTTTGCCTGGAGCATTTGATTTCAGTTCTTGCTTAGATAATGGGTTGGATGTGATTTTTACCTTTTCCTTGATCATTTTTCTTTGATTTTGTCAACAATATTCCATATTTATTTTGGTTCTGGTACCACCTATTTGGATGAAAGCTGTCTGCTCTAGAATTGTGTATTCTTTCTTTGCAGACACTTATAGGCAAGTGTAGCCCTTTAGTGGTTTTCTTTTTTTTGAACTTGTGCTTGGTTTTGTAGTTTGCCTTTTTCTATGTGCATTTGGATACCTTCGACTTGAACACGTTTTAATTTCAGCGTATTGGCATCTGTTCTTTTTCTTGGATTTCCTTATCAGATTATACAGTTGTTTCAGTAATTTTTATTAATGTCATATCTTCTTCATCAGTAGCTCATCCTGATTTGCCTTATGACTTTGGTATGTGCCGTCAGTTTGGCCGACTCTTGCCTTTGGGTTCAATTTGTTAGGTGTGTGCAATGCAGCAGCTTTATGAGGGAACGGTAAGGGACACTAAGAGACACGTTCCGTAAAGCACAATTTACAACATGCTCTTTTATATCTCTTGCCTCATCTATCTCATGACAGCATGGCAACAGACATTGACAAGAGGAATCAAAGTACAATTGGGAGTAAAAGACCTGGCTGAGGGTAGACCCCCAGCCAAATCCTGACACTTACTTGAAAAAGATAATTTACAACACTTACACTGACAAAGGAAATACTTGGGGTGACACAAGTTTGTCTTTTATTTTTACGTTTATTTATATTTCACTTCTTGCCCCCATTCAATCAGTCAGGTAGCATATACTGGTAGTTGCTAAGGCACTTAGCCACATATCAATACCACTTTGTTAAAATAGCTGACATAAATGAAAAAGAAAAGCATGGAATTCTATGAGGAGGCAACAAAAGGATATGCTCAAAGTGGAGCAGATGATATTATTTATCTGGACTTTCAGAAAGCATTTGATAAGGTGCCACATGAGAGGTTGGGCATCAAATTAAAAGAGGTGGGAGTTCAGGGTGATGTTTTTAGATGGATGGAGAATTGGTTCAGACACAGGTAACAGAGGGTGATGGTGTGAGGAACCTCATCAGAATTGACTGATGTTAAGAGTGGTGACCAGCAGGGGGCAGTGCAGGGGCCGCTGCTATTTTTAATATTTATCAATGATTTAGATAGGAATATAAGTAACAAGCTGGTTAAGTTTGGAGATGATACCAAGATAGGCGGATTAGCAGATAATTTGGAATCTGTTATATCCTTACAGAAGGCTTTGGATGGCATACAGGCTTGGGCAGATTTGTGGCAGACGAAATTTAATGTCAGTAAATGTAAAGAATTACACATAGGAAATAAAAATGTGAGGTCTGAATACACAATGGGCGGTCGGAAAATCGAAAGTGCACCTTGAGAGAAGAATTTAGAAGTCGTAGTGGACTCTAAGCTATCAACTTCCCAATAGTCTTCAGAAGCCATTAAGAAGGCTAACAGAACGTCAGGTTATATAGCGCCTTGATGTGTGGAGTACAAGTCACGGGAGGTCCTGCTCAACCTTTGTAATGCACTGGTGAGGCCTCATCTGGAGTCCTGTGTGCAGTTTTAGTCTCCAGGCTACAAAAAGGACATAGCAGCACAGGAGAAAGTCCAGAGAAGGGCAACTAGGCTGATTCAGGGGTACAAGGGATAAGTTATGAGGAAAGATTAAAAGAGCAAAAGAAGATTAAGAGGAGACATGATTGAAGTGTTTAAAATTATGAGCTGAATTAGTCCAGTGGATCAAGACTGTTATTTTAAAATGAGTTCATCAAGAACACGGGGACACAGTTGTAAACTTGTTCAGGGGAAATTTCACACAAACATTAGGAAGTTTTTCTTGTACACAAAGAACGATAGACACTTGGAGTAAGCTACCAAGTAGTGTGGTAGACAGTAAGACTTTAGGAACTTTCAAAACTCGACTTGATGTGTTACTGGAAGAAATAAGTAGACAGGACTGGCGAGCTTTGTTGGGCTGAATGGCCTGTTCTCGTCTAGAGGGTTCTAATGTTCTATTAATTTAATTCAAAATAAACTTAGCTGCTTTGTGGTGTTTCCAAATTGTAGTCATAGAATGTGTTATATGCATAAGGTAAAATATATTGTGGAAATAATGTATATGTTTAATTATGCTTAAATTAAGTGCAATCATTTCTAACAGGTAATTTACTGTATATTATTCAGCTGGTTATGACTTAGAATTCCACAAGGTATATACACTTGATGGCAAGTGCGCTTTCAAAATTGTATTTTTTTTTTTCCTATGTCTAGTTTGTAAGTATTCCAACTGAGAATAATTATCCTTTATCTGTCAAAAGCATTAAAAATGTTAACTATTTCAATGTTATTTGAGTGTTGTCCTTGGTGAAGGAAACGTGTATCAGCCTGATAGACATCACTGATTTTTAACTTGTTTCTCATGTTTACGTCTTCAATTTTGCAGTGTTGCAAGAATTCGGCAATAGTTTCCCCATAAATATTCTGAGAAGCCTGTGAGCTTAACTTAGATGTTATTTCAACTTAAGTGTTGTAGATTTTATGGAGGTTATTAATACAGGGGGTCCTCGGGTTACGACACAGTTCCGCTCCTACAACAGTGATGTAACCCGAATGTTGGTGTAAGTCGAGACACACCCTAGCCTAAGTCACTCACCTATTCTAACACATTTGCAAAATCATAACCTAGAACATAAAAAGACAACTAAGCCACAGGAAAAGGACATAAATATATTGTACTGTACACTGTACTGTAGTAACAAAAAAAATGACAAAAAAGGAGTGTAAAAAAAATTCCTTACCTTTATTCCTTCTGATCTCTTTACAATGTCTAATTTCACTTCCATCGTGATGGCTTTCTTCTTCTTCGAAGCACTACCATCTGAAGACTGTGACTTTCATTTAGGAGCAATGATAAGGGCCACAAAGTCACCAAACAAAGCAGCACAAACAGAACATTTGTGCCGCGCGCAACCAAACAAGTTTGCCAACTCCCTCATTCATACACCGCGTTACTGAGTATTCTTCTGCCGCACGGAACCAGACTAGTTCAACCACGTAGTCTGTAAATATAACACTAACAGCGTAAGCCAAAACACTCACGTCTCAATTTTTTAAAGTTTTTATGGGAATGAGCGTTGCAAACTCGAAACGTCGTATGTCGAGACGTTGTAACCCAAGGACCCCCTGTATTGTAATTTGACTAAGTTTACTATATGTATTTTGTATCAAATTGTTCTGCTGTTCATTTTTCTTTGACTCTTCATTTGGCCAGTCAGAGGCCAATGTTTTATGAAAAATAAATATTTCAATTTGGTATAAAGTTATCTGGTGAGGGAAGAGCTTGTAAGGGACACTATCTACAATAAGGATGATTCTGTTTAGATTTTAGTTTGATGTTTGTCAAGATTAAATTTGTATTCCAAATTTCCTTCTTTAAGGTTTATCATCTCAGTGCCTCTAGCAAGCCAGTGATTCAGAGTGGACTCAAGGTTGTCTGAGAAGGTGATGCTTATTGAGTCATATATCCCAGGAATTCATCCACAGACGGGAATCTATAGAAACTACTGGCATAGATTAGTCATTTTACTGTATGTTTAAGTAATTGTCTCCATAAAGAGTACAGAAAAAAATCTGATTTGTTGACGACTAGATAGAATTACAGTGAACAATTCAAAACCCCTTCTACCACCCACCTTCATTATCCTTTATTACCTGAAGAAATATGGCTTACTGTGTTTGTAGTATGTCTTCTGATCTTGTAACCCTCTACCTCCTTAGCGTTGCTGAAACAGCCATCTATCCTTTCTGCTATCAAATAAGCTGGAATAAGCAGGTTCTTTCTTTACTCTCATACCCTGTCCTAATATTGTAGGATTTGATTGTGCCTTTGACAGAGTTACGTCTACACAAAAATCTTGCCATTACTAGTTTGACTAGTGTGGCTTCCTGATGGATTCTTTCTTGTTTTGCCATGTTATATGGTTTGGTTGTGTGGAGTGCTGTTGTGTAAAATGAACATAGTCGTCACTGGTTTTTGGCTGTAGAATGACTCACTTGTTTTTGTGTTTTACTAATTGTTCGCCTTTTCCACTGGATGAAAGCTCATCTCAGAACGCCTTCTCCTTGAATTATTTCAGCTTATATAAGATCTGAGACAAGACCAAAACCAAGTGAAAAAAATCAATCAAATCTGTATTATAAAACTTAAAGAGACACCTCTTTTTTAAATAAACATGATTACAAAACATGAAATAAAAGCAGTTTATTCAAGGTTAGGCTTAGGATTAGGGCCACACACAGTGTCACAACTACTTCAATGTGAGCTCCAGAAAGGGAAAAAAGTTGATGTATTAACTTCATACTAAAGAAATAGTTTCAAAAACATATAGGTTATATCAGTTATGAGTGGCCACAGGCTCTATTCGGCTCTCTCGTCCTGAGTAAGCTTACTCTACCCTACCACTAGCTGTGTCTGTGCCTGCATTTGGTCTTTTACCAGCATCTCAATTTAAAAAGTTACTGCCTATGTAGTATCCTACAACTTAAGGGATATCCCAAACATAATAATTCATTATTATTATTATTATTATTATTATTATGAAATATACAGTTGCCATATTATATTTGTAAATCTGTTAATTAAGAGCTAGTATGCTTGCCTGACTGGCATTGCACCCACTCCTCATCCTTCCCCATGTGGGTAGTGAGCCCAAATGTCTGCTCTTTATTTTGCAGAAGGGTACTTGAAAATTAATTTTGATTTATCTTGAGCTTAAGGCTAATCCAAAAATCCATTTTCAGAAGTATTTAACAATATACTGTCATGAAGTAGCACGCTGACATGATTTAGGTCCTGCTTTTCATCAAGTGCTCCTGGAAAAAAGCACAGCCCCCAGCAACCGTGAAATGGTTAAGCAGGTTAAAGGATGGGTGAGTATTTATTGTCTCTCCAATTAACAAAATGTCACTGTAGGTTAGGAAGCACTATTAGGTTTTTTTTTTTTTTTCTTCCTCTGGGACAGCTGGTAATCACGGAAATGTGTGTTTGAATACCAGATGGGCACTGCCAATGATGGCAATGATGCAAACTTGTAACAGTATTTTAAAAACATAAAAATCGTGAGGCACTGTGACTCCAACTGTCTCATATTATGACAAGTGTCATATGTGATTTTCTTTCTTTTTTTTCTACATCCTACACTATAAAGCAATTAGTTCTGAGTAAAGACTGCATTTCAGTCAAGGGGCCGTAAATATACTCTTAAGAAGCTAAAAAAGCATAACTTGCTCTTTTAGCATTTTTATTTACCTTTGTAAATGTCAGTCATCATCCAGCCCGCTATATCCTAACACAGGGTCACGGGGGTCTGCTGGAGCCAATCCCAGCCAACACAGGGCACAAGGCAGGAACAAATCCCGGGCAGGGCGCCAGCCCACCACAGGGCACACACACTAGGCACAATTTAGGATCCTTTAACCTGTATATCTTTGGACTGCGGGAGGAAATCCACGCAGACACGGGGAGAACATGCAAACTCCATGCAGGGAGGACCCGGGAAGCGAACCCAAGTCTCCTTACTGCGAGGCAGCAGCCCTACCCACTGTGCCACCATGCTGCCTGCCCTACTGTATGTTATAGTTCTATCCAAATTTTGCCCTAAAGGAAGTAGTGAAACAAAGGGATAAAACAGTATATTTAAACATATCATGCAAATCTCCCACACAGCCTAGCCAAGAGCATTGAGCGGAAATTATGCTATTCAGCAAAAAACAAGTAAAGTACTGATTAATTAATTACATAATTGTTTGTTTTACTCTGGTTAAAATATCTGCCAGCAGTTTGTCTCTACAAATGCAATAAACCATACCTAAAAATAACCAAGTTCTTTAACTTTTTCCTAAAGAAACAACATATAAAAATGAAGTAAATGTAATTAGGGCGCAAGTTAGTATTTGTTCTCTGAACTTGTTTTAATGTTTAATGATTTGTCAGGCATGGTTTTAAATCAGTTTATAAAAAAAACAGATATTAATGAATAACAGATATGCTTATAATCGGAACGAGCAGGTCAGTGAATGTGTCTTTACTATCCTCTTTATAAAATATTATGAAGGTGTTAATAAATCAGAGCATGAGCTGACAAGATAACAGCTGTTATGTAACATTGATGTTGTTGCATTTTCAAAATAGACGAAAGGAGAACGCTTCACATCAGGTCATCAGTGGAGCCCCTTGGCAATCTGTGCTTTTACTGTTGCTCTAATTTAAATTAATGGCACAGACTCAGAACGAGTTAATAAGTTTGTGAAATTTGCAGGTGACACCAAAATTAGTGGGATAGTAAACACAGAGAAGACAACCAAACCATTTCAATACATTTTTCAAAATTATGTGAACACTTGGGAAATGCAGTTAAATGCAGAGAAACGGGAAGTGCTGCATGCAAGCAACAGGAACATTCATTTAAATGCAAGATGTATCATACTGTCCTACGAGAAGCAACCTCTAACAAAGATTTGGAGTTTTATATTTATGTAATATTCTCATTGTCTTGGCAATGTGTCAACCCTGTTTGTTATAATGCAAAGTCAAAGACAAAATTCAGACAAAGTCACAGTTCTAAAACTGTAGGAAAACTGATCACTCACCCTCGCTTTAGCATTCCATAATATTACTACGGGTTACCACCTGTTTGCTTCGCTCACCAATGTCCCTGGCCTATGCTACGTGCTAGCCACTTTGCCTCTCTGCCACTCGTGTTGTGAAGAGGGGGGCTGAACGCACCCCAAGGAGATGCGGTTACTCCTACGAAACCCCCTCTTAAACAGTGATACAATGGGAAAGAAATACCGTTTTTTTTTTTTTTTTTTTTATCCTCCTCTTTGCTCGATCATCTGCTGGCTTGCTGCTGCTGCCGTGCTGTGTGATCATCTGCTATATCTCGCGCTGCACTTTGAACATTTAAAAACCTGTACAGCAGCTGTCTTTGTCATCTACTCTTTGTCTTTTATTTCCGACCCCGGGCATTGTTAAATGTCTTGGCACAAAGTCTCGTCTCGTGGGACGTGAGTTCTTGATATTTTATAGTTTATAATTTAAAAACGGAATAAGAATCTGAAAATCTAACAACATCACATTAAAGTTTGATAAATTCTAAAAAGAATGATACTAAACATATATATATATATATATATATATATATATATATATATATATATATATATATATATATATATATGTAGGTTTTAAAATAAGCCCAATTTATAACGTGACATAGAAACATCACATAAAATCGTTGCACTTTTAGGCTTAGGATTTTATATATATAGAGAGAGAGTAGATATAAGTATCTGCTGGTCAGACTAATACGACAACAAAATCCTATCATCCATGGATTCATCATTGGATTGCAAGTCTCCGAAATGCTTCTGGCATCTTCTCCACAGGCAGGAGAACAGTATAGCCACACCAGTATACTAAGAACAAATACAAAATCCAGAGAGGTCAGTTGCAGTCTATAATTATTTGAATACTGTATTTGTAATACTACATACTGTATGTACTGTAATATATAATATTTTTAATAGTTCTCTGTCATAACTTTGACTGTAACTGAACTTATTGAAGATGACATATCTGGCTGTTTTCTACGTTCATGAATGCCTGAAAGTATTAGTGTAAAAATCTAGCTACAGTACGTACATTTGTATTTTAAACCGCTGAGGTACTGTATATATGTGAATTTCTCCTTTGGATTAATAAAATATCTATCTATCTATCTATCTATCTATCTATCTATCTATCTATCTATCTATCTATCTATCTATCTATCTATAATGTACATATTGTAAATAATATTGAATATAAAGTAGAAACAGGTTAGCTTTACTTTAAGGTAATCATTATCGTGGATTTTTTTAAGCAAGTGACTGAGAGAGGTGGAGATGATATTTAGTTTTAACCTCCTGAGTTGGTCTTTGTTTCCAGGTATTTCTGGATCCTTCCTGAAAGGATTTGAAACAATGACATTTATAGTTTCAGACATTCTTGAAGGTTTGGGTTTTATATATATTCTACTGCTGTGTAAAGTTTTTAATCTAATTAATCTTCAGATTTTTTTTTCCTTGGCCTAAATTTCCAGCAGGGTTCTCACATACTGCTGCAAGGAATTATCAATAAATAAGATTGATGGCAGGGAGGGGAGGAGGTGGTCCAGAGCAGGCTCCTCATTAGACATTATGAATCTTCTGTGGCTGCTCCTGTTTCTTCCAAGTATCAAAACACGTGTACAGTGCAGTAGCTGCTTCATTTGAAGCGCATAAGTTTCCTCCTGTGTATGTATGTATGCATGCATTCCCTTGTGTGTGTGCAGGTGTATTATGGGTAGAATGTGTCTTGTGGTTAAGGACTTGTGTTCATCCTTTTACATTTTTGGTTCACTTACCATCACTGACTTACATTTTGAATGTTAACAATGCTTTTAATCTATAGCACATCTAAAATTACTTTATGAAAGTCTTCTCTGAGAAAGATTCTATGTGAAATTGAATTGATTTAAATATTTTACCTATGTTAAACCTACAGAGACAAAAGAGAAGATTTTAACCCAGGGCACCTTTCATTACTGATAAATAAAATAACATATAAAGATGACAATCAAACATCCCCAGATCTACCAGCAACTGAAACAGGAGCTTTAACCCTTACCATGTCAATCAGTCAAATCAATATTAGACCATATTCACCACATTTACTAGGCAGTATTCTTCTTGATTGAAGCTAAATTTAAATGAAACTTTATGGCTTTCAGTGTTAAAGAAAGAGATGAAGAGATGGGAAGTGCAGGGGGACTGGTAGAGAAGAGCAAAGCAGGGCAAGAAGTGTGGGGGTGGAGGAGCAGCAGCAGCTGTGGTGTGATTAATGCTCAACTCTCTATACCTGTTTGGATCATTTATCACCTGCCTGCACTGTGCAGGGCTCCTCTCTCTCTCTCTCTCCTGCAAATTCCCATTCATTACACACCCCTGCAGTCCCAGTGACTCACCCCCAAGGGACCATACGCCCCTTTACATTTTCTTTGTTTGATTGTGGACCTAACACTGTATTTTACTTAAGTAGTCAAGGCCCTGCTGCCAAGATGAATTAAGAAACTGTTTGGTAATGACAGAAAGAAAGAAAGAAAGAAAGAAAGAAAGAAAGAAAGAAAGAAAGAAAGAAAGAAAGAAAGAAAGAAAGAAAGAAAGAAAGAAAGAAAGAAAGAAAGAAAACGAACGAGCGAGTGAGCGAGCGAGCAAGCTCTCATTTCAGATTTTAACCAGAAACTGCAATGTGGACAACAACAGTCTCCTTCGGAAATATTTTGATTTATTACACAAAGGATTTTAAAATAGTTGTATCAAATTGCCTCATAGTCTTTAACAGTTCGACACATTCCATTGGCTGTGCCAAACCTGAAAGAATTTGCCCTAGTTAAGCAAAGGACAGAGGTTTGACACATCTTAAAACACAGAAAATGTGAACAATTAACACCAGCATTGTGAAGTAGCATGTCCAGATTTTCCTAAGAAGCAAATAACTTAAACACGTTTAAAACTGGGGGATTAACATGTGGGTCTGAGGAGTGAGTAATGAACTTGTAGCTCATCCAGAACAGATTCATACTTTATATCAATTCATAGTTTTAATTTACTGCCACCAAAACTGGAAAATACAAAGAAGCTATCGTACTTCAAATTCTCCATGCTAACCTAGTGCTGAACTCAGACATAATGTATTTGTTTTTAATCCTACAGTCTGAAAGTGTGAAAAAGAAGTTGTACAGGCAAGGCAAAAAGAACATTAATTATAATATTAATAATTATATATATAATTATTATTATTATAATTATATATAAATATATATATATATATATTTTTATAATTATAATATTATAATCATAATGGTGTCATAATTACAGAGTATCCTACAAGAATGAGCCTTTAAGCAGTCATTTAGGTGATGTCTAGAAGCAATTAAATAGATAAATATTAGATTATCTCTCTCTATTATAAAAGAAAATCTTGAGACAAGACTATTGCCAAGAGATTTTCTCAAGTCCCGCCATCCTCTCAAGCATTACAGGCTAACAACCCACGCCTGCGGTCCTCTCACTTCTCATTCGTGTGAATGCTTTTGTCAGACAGTTCCTGCACTCTCAGCTCTTATAAATTTTTACGTTTTACTCACTTTAAGTTCCCAATAAAAGAAGACTTATTATGTCCAAATCTTATTGAAGAATTTCATCCTGAAGGGTTATCAACAGAAGAAATGAGTACACGGGCAATCCTAGCACCGAGAAATGATGAAGTCAAACGAATTAACGCAAAAATTGTCAAATCGGTTTCACAGCAAATTGGTTAAATGCGTATCAATAGATTCTGCTGAATCATTTGGTGGTGATGTTGCAGAAGATGAAAACATCAGCTTACAATATCCTGTAGAATATCTACAACTGTTAACACCGTCCGGTGTTCCACCGGGTGAATTACTGTTGAAAGAAGGATGTATCGTTATGTTATTGCGTAATTTATTTATGAGTAATGGGCTATGCAATAGGACAAGATTAGTTGTATTCAAAATTGGTTGAACAATTCTGACATGTAAAATTTTAACAGGTGACAAGAAAGGTAATGTAGTACATCTTCTGCAGATAACATTAGACCCCAAAGAACATCTTGATATGCCGTTTGTATTAAAACGATTACAGTTTCCTGTTAGAATAGCTTTTGCTATGACATTTAACAAATCACAGGGACAAACATTCAAAAAAGTCAGTTTATTTATTAGAGAAAAAGAAATGATATTCAGTCACGGGCAGTTAGTTATTTAACATATGCGATATTGACGAAAAGTTCATTCAAAAAAATTGTTTTTACTGAAGTTTTATAGTAAAAGTGTACGTTTAAAAAGTATTTGCGTGTTAATTTCAAAGCAAAACAGAACAAAAGCATATAATACAACGAATACCTCTAACACAACATGAAACATAATTTTCTTTCAATTTATTATGTTTTACTATTTTCTATTATGGTTAATTATTTGCTGTAATGTAAAATAATTCTATTATGCATATGTAACAATTCCCCTGAAAATAACAATCTCTTTAAATTGTCCATTTGCTTCCCCATACGTGAGTGGCAGATCTGCGAAGTGGCGGCAGGCGGCAGGGGGCTGAGCCCCCTAATTGTAAAAAATGTTGTCAATAAGCAGATGTTTTGCTCAAACTGTATAATGTGCTAAAGAGACTGCATTTGGATTTCTGTGTACTGTTCTTTTCACCACACTGTAGCATCCCAGGACTAAAGTGCCTGCCTTATTCTGACTGTCTAAGGAAGTTCAGCCTTTTTAGTCTTGAGCAGAGCGAACTTTGCGGTGAAAGGCATCAATAACGTTGATCCAGCTGAATTCCTCCAGTTTAATAGGGAATGACCAGCAGAATGACTCTGGTAGAATTTAAAGAGTATTTAAGAGTGAAATCAGGAAACCGATCTTTGCACAAAGGGTTGTTTGAATATGTAACAAACTACTGAATTATAGAGTTGAAGTGGAAGGAAACCTGAAATACTTTTAAAAATGGACTAGATATTAGGACAACTTTAGCTATTAGCTAACCAAACAAGACTGATGGACTAAATGGACTATCTTCATTTGTCATACTTTTTTATTTTTATGGAAAAATTCATACCTGTACAGTTTCACACGAAATTGTACAGTATAATCTGCACACTTTACAGTATATGTCATATAATTACCAATAAAGCTTAATCAGAAACTTTACTTCATGCCGTCACTCTTATTTTTAAAATCACACTGTATAAACAGAATTAAGAGGATATTTAAGAATTTTTATTGCTGCACTTATGAATTGACCTGACCTAACCGGTGGCCTCACTATATGGTATGATAACACAACCACACAGAACAGAAAACAAGCACTTTGCTGGTCACATATAATTGAATGGGGTTTGTGTGTGATTGGTTCTTTATTTCACCTTATACAATTTCTTGTATTAGGAATTTGTTAGCTTTCGCATACCCCTTGGGGTCAGAGCGCAGGGTCAGCCATTGTACAGCGCCCCTGGAGCAATTACAGATTAAGGGTCTTGCTCAAGGGCCCAGCAGAGTAGGATCTCATTTGGCAGTGACAGGGATTTGAACCGGCAACCTTCTGGATACCAGTGCAGATCCTTAGCCTCAGAGCCACCACTCCACCCTAAGTGCCCTGCAATAGGCTGGAAACCGTGTTTTGAGCTGGGAGCCCAGATATGTACCTGCTTCTTGCAACACCAAACTAAACAAGTGTGTTGAGTAACAGCTCTCAGAATTGATGAAAAGATATATAAAAATATATCTTTCAGCACATGGCGCCAGAAATAACAACAACGGATGGATGTAAAGGGTATATATTGGGTAAGAATGTTAAGTTACATTATATTTGCATTATCAACAAGTATAGACTTTATTGGACTTGAGCACTAAGACTTAAAATCACATTTAAGGGCAAGAAAATCTTCCAGTCGCCCACAATGAAACATAAATAAAACAGTGACTGCAACTCTGCCAATGAGAATAGCAAGTGAACAAGAAATCTCAAAGGAAGAAAAAATTCATGATAATCTTGGAGTTAACAAGCAACCACATGATAATTTTGTGCTGAATGGACTTGTTTCAAGGTAGCTACTTAAGGCCTTTCACTTTTTATTTTCTTTTCTGCTACTCATTTCCTCCCAAATCCTAACCCAAACAAAACTGCCGTACTATCAGAGGTTCCAGTAATGTTGGCTGCCAGAATATAATATGCCATTTATTTCAGCCTGGTGAGGAAAAGTCCACACACTTGAGGTGACCTTGGAGGAAGACACCATCAAGTCTGATATTTCCACCTCTCAGAAGATTTAAGGAAGTTTGTGTTTGATCTGGTGGTTGACATGAGAAACTCTATACAACCTGAATTTCTGGGGAGTAATAGATGGCCTCAGCTCTGTTGGATCTCTTTGGGAGCTTCACACAACAGAATTTTTTTGCCCCCTCTTTGATATCCATATCTCTGCTCTTTGCTTTTTTTGTTTCACTAGGGGGCTCTGCCCCCTGCTCGCTTTGCTTGCCAACCCCTGTGTGGCCACTACACACTAGCCACTTCGCAGATCTGCCACACGCGTATGGGGAAGCGGATGGACAATTTAAAGAGATTGTTATTTTCATGGGAATTGTTACATATGCATAATTGGATTATTTTACATTACAGCAAGTAACTAACCATAATAGAAAATAGTAAAACATAATAAATTGAAAGAAAATTATGCTTCATGTTGTGTTTAGAGGTATTCGTTGCATTATGTTTTTGTTCTGTGTGAATATCATTTCTTTCTCTCTGATAAATAAACCGACTTTTTCGAATGTTTGTCCCTGCGATTTGTTAATTGTCAAAGCAAAAGCTATTCTAACAGGAAACTGTAAACGTTTTAATACGAATGGCATATCAAGATCTCCTTTGGTGTCTCATGTTAGATGTACTGCATTACCTTTCTTGTCACCTGTTATAATTTGACATGTCAGAATTGTCTGGCCAATTTTGAATACAACTAATCTTGTCCTATTGCATAGCCCATCACTCATAAATAAATTACGCAATAACATTACGATACGTCCTTCTTTCAACAGTAATTCGGCTGGTGGAAGACCGGATGGTGTTAACGTTTGTAGATATTCTACTGGATATTGTAAGCTGATGTTTTCATCTTCCGCAACATCACCACCAACTGTTTCTGCAGAGTCTATTGATACGCATTTAACCAATTTGCCGTGTAACCGATCGACAATTTTCACGTTAATTCGTTTGGATTCATTAGGATTGCCTGTGTACTCATTTCTTCTGTTAATAACCCTTCAGGATGAAATTCTTCAATAAGATTTGGACGTAATAAGTCTTCTTGTATTGGGAACTTAAAGTGAGGAAAACATAAAAAATTATAAGAGCTAAGAGCGCAGGAACTGTGTCTGACAAAAGCATTCACACAAATGAGAGGTGAGAGATGAGACTGTGGGCATGGACCGTTAACCTGTAATGGTTGAGAGGATGGCGTGACTTGAAAAAATCTCTTGGCAATAGTCTTGTCTCGCGGGCCTTGAGAAAATCTCTTGCCAATAGTCCCGTCTCAAGATTTTCTTTTATAATAGAGAGATGTATTTATTGATCTATATTAACCAAATTTTATTTATTGTCTAGGTTATTTTCTCATGTTGCTTCTCACCAGTGGTTTATCATTAGCAATGAAATGGTCCAGCCTTGCTTTAGATTCCTGTCGTTTCTCTTCTCTTCAATTGTTTTTCCTCTCGTTCCATCATTTTGGATAACTTGAGGGTTGCTTAATGGAACATTTGAGATCTCAGTTCTCTTCCTTGATTATTTCTAGTGAAAAAACAGGCAATGCTTTCCTGCAGGAAACTTGGGCTTCTAGCTAAAGATGTGCCCTAATTTAAAAACAAATCTTACGGTGTAGTTGTCAGTCTCGGGTACAGTAGCTCTTGAAAATGAAGCATAGTTGTTGTAATTTACAACAATAATGTCAGGTTTTGATGGTACCAGCGGATTTTGATATTTATTTTTTGGACACTGTGTTGCTTATTTGATTTGAATATGAATTTGAGTAAGCAAACTTGGGTAACTCTTCAAATTGCTTTCAATAAATACAGAACAGTGCTTGAAATGAAAACAAATACTTTCCAGTACTCTCATTGTTGGCTTCTTGTTCTTCCTCATGATGCATTGCAAATTTGAAACAACTTTGTCAACAATTTTGTAACTGAGTTGTGGGCAGGGGGTCCCCTCTGAGGTATTGGTTGTACTGAAAGACACATATTTTATCAAACCCCAGTAGGAGTTGGGGCTGCAGTACCTACCGGCCCACTTCCAGGACTAGTATAGAAAGTTTCAAAACTGCGAGACCCTTATGCCCACCATGATAATTTCAGCCCCAAACTGGGCTTGATGTTTTGTTAATTATACTCAAAATGGTTTAAAAAGTTTTTAGGCTGACAAAACTATTCTCTTATTCCAGGTGGTTTGTGGAAGCATTTAATAAGACTGCTAAATGTTTGGCTACATAATAAAAATGATTGCACATTGATCACATGTTACACTGAAAATCTATAATGAACCGATCAGACCAGGGACGTTCTTAGGCATATGTGAACTACGCATCCGCGTAGGGCCCCGACCCGGCCCCGACTTAGACAATTTTTTTTTTTAGTTGTCGGGCTGTGGGCCTGGGGCCTCTGTCATGCCCCTGGCACTGCAGCCGTCTGTGCCAGTCCCTCACATTGTGTGTCACGATACCCTCCTCATCCTAAATTATATCATTTTGAGTCGAATTCGGAGGGGAAGGGTTGGAGCAGGGGGCAGCAGGCAGGAATCTGGGGTGTGGGCGTGGGACTGGGAATGTATAAATAGCGATCGCTCAGTCTGGATAAACCATTGCACAATGTGGATCGGTGGCGGATGGTGTGTTTTGAGACTATCATATATCATTATTATTATTTGGATTATTAGTTAAACGTAAAGCTAATATATCACAAAGGCCCTACATCCTAATCCTCGTTCCTCCAGGGCCCGGTATTAGCTAATCCCTACCAAACTTGGTTTGGTCTTTGGTCATCAGTTCCTGTAAATACTTGGTACTGGTAGGCTGTTTTGATTTTCTGTTTACAGGAACAGTTTACCGCTTACGGTTTAGTTATCCGTTCCGTACGCGTCTATTCTGGTTGACACAGTCCACGCGGATGAACTGAGATAAAGTGTACATTTACTTACTGAGTTACTCAATCGGTACTGTGTAGGAATAATGTCCAAATTGCAATCTTCCCCTTAATCCCAAATAATATTGTCACGCCGTCATAACTTTGCCAAATGCACTATAGCAAATGTTAATTTTAGAGATTCGTTTTGGATTTATTCAGAGAGAGCCCCATAAAATCATGAAATATCCCTATATTACCGGCCGTAATCCAAATCCAGAACAAAATCAATATTTTACCACTCTGCATGCACACAAGCGTACATGTAGGCCTACTGGTCATCTAAGGTCTTTTCCGGACATTTTATTAGAAGATCTTCCTGAGCTCAGGGACCACCGCAAATCCCCTCCCACCATCCGGGGTCTGCACATTTCCGAACCGCGTAGGGCCCCCAAACTGCTAAGAACGGCCCTGATCAGACTGCATTTCTGGCACTGTATGTGTACATCTGGTCAGTCCTCACAGGTGCACAGTGGTAGTGCTGCTGCTTTGCAGTAAGGAGACTGTGGAAGATTGTGGGTTCGGTTCCTCCCTGTGTGGATAGCGCTTTGAGTACTGAGAAAAGCGCTATATAAATGTAATGAATTATTATTATTATTATTATTAACATGCAACAAACAATAATGAAAACAGCAGTCCAGAAATGAAAACAAAATGTATCTATGAAGTGAAGGACACATCCTACTCTGACAGGCCAGTGAATGGGACAGTGGAGACATTTCTCTTTAAATTTCTCAAAGGTATTGATAAAGATTTATCAGGATAATTGTTTAAATTCATGAAATCACATAATGCACGACTCTCACGGAAATGAAAGAAGTCACACAGAGCCAACACTCATATCCAGAACAAACTACTAAATCATGTCTTACCAAAAAACATGATATTGTGGCAGCTCAAATATGAGCTAAGATAATTACATTTAAAGTTAAGTGGCCTCCTTGCATTTGTAAAATTCTTATGTTTCAATACATTTTTATTTGAAATCATTGTGGCATAAGGTGGGGGCAGCTTCCCTGTCTTGGCTAAACTTTTGCTAATTGGCTTTGGAAACATGGTAGAAAAAACACAAACTACAGCACTTTCCTTTTTTTCCACCCGTGGCAGAAGTTTAAAAATATTGAGCATGAAAACTGCATACCTAGCAGCCGTGCTGTGGAGTCAGATGGCTTCTGCACACATCAACTGAAAACGCACACATGAAGCTCTGCCCTGCTGAGATACACATGCCAATTGTGACACCTGCTTTGATTAACACAGCTGCTCATTTTCACCTTAATGAGGACATGGCGAGCAGCACTAGAATCAAACTGGGTTCCGTAGGGAGCTGAGGGACAGGCAGGTAAGGAGAAGAAATGTCACCACGGAAGTGCCGCAGGCTGTTTGCAGTAGAGAAGAGAAAAAGGCCGAAGCCAAAGAAGAACTGCAGCTGTTTATTGCAAGGCACACTGAGAAGTCACCCTGTTCCTTTGCCCAAGTTTAGCCTTTTATTTTATCTAAAGAAAAATGAGTCTGTCTATGAGAAGCAATTGATAATTTTTTAATTTCACAGCAAGATTGCTTGGTTTGGAGCCATTCTTGTTAAGCAGAGGATGCGAGTCCCTTGCCCCATAATTCACTGGACTCAGTTTTAACTTCTTATTGTGTAGCACTATTCACAGAGCCCAGAACACAAGTGCTAAACTGTTCAACATTTACATACATGAACATACAAACTACATTAAACTCATAGTAAAATTAACATTACAGGATACATTCCAATAATATTATATTTCAGTTGAAGAGAAGAAAACTAAAACTCCAGACAACAGCAGTCATTAAAAAAAAGGAAAACATGCCTGGGCTGTAGTCGGTTGTAAACGTGCAGTCACAATTCTGAGGACCTAGGCCAACTGGCACCCCAACTCTCTTGGTCATTCTATAATATCAGAAATCCATGCTAGAAATAAGAATAATCGTTTCACTGTCACAAGGCATTCAAATATTTATTTTGCCACTTCCCATGAGCAGAAGTAGTAGCCTGGCAGGGTAGCAGTGACACCAAGTGCCACAGCAGGATACAGAGAAGACTGAATAGAAGAGGGTCAGTAACAGCTGATAATGATTGCCAGGCTTTTATTAAGGAGAAAATTACTAATTACTAGTCGCAGTATGAATGGCTAATCAGCACGTCAAAATCAGAGTACAGTATGTTAAATTAAATGCAGACATCTTTGGCTTGGATTTAAATGCTGAAACCAATAGGACATCCCTTACATCAGCTTGGACTTTTTAGAAGAACAAAACCTTGAGATTGTCATGTACACTTCAGTGTCTGCACAGTTCATTGCCATTTGCTTCACTATACAGAGTAATTATATTTAATAAGCATTTATTTATTAATGTGGTGTTATTTGCTATTTCATCTGCTTTGTAGTTGCAGTGAAAGATTCTATAAATAAAGTCTGGTTTGTTCTTTGAATGGTGGCCTGGTATCTAGTGCTGCTTTATCAAAGCTCTTTGTATAGATATTTATTGATCGCTAGTTTATTTCCCCATCCCCAAGACATGGATGCAATGTTAACTAATGACTCTAAACCAATCCAGTATTAGTGACTGCATGTATATGCTTGTCCTGTGATGGATACGTGCTCCAGGGTAGGCTTGGGTTACCCATAACCCTGAAGTTCAGGGAATAAATGCTGTAGCTATTATAAATTACAGTGGAACGATTAAATGTACTGATTTGTTATGTACTGCATATTCAAATTTAGGTTTAAGATTATATGTGCATAGATATAAGCATTTGCAAGTTAAATATATTGTTTACTAGGGGGCTCTGCCCTCTGCTCGCTTCGCTCGCCCACCCCCGTGTTTGGTTTACCGGATATACAATTTAAAGAGATTGTTATTTTCATGGGAATTGTTACATATGCATTATTTTCACTTTTACTTTAAAAACTTTTTTGTAAAAACAATACTCGTCCTTTATTTCCGGCCCCGTGCGTGGTTACATCTTTCTCGCCAGACGTATAATGCTGCTCGTGTTGTGAAGGGGTGGGGGGCTCAATGCACACTAAGGAGAAGTGGTCGGATTATCTGAAGGCTTTCTGCTGCTGGCGAGCTGCGTGTTTTGCTTGTCGCTTGTTGTTGTTTTAAGAGCTGGGAGCACATGATGTCTGCCAAAAGCAATCCAACAACTGCTAGATTAGATGTCCGTGGACTTGTTTTAAATGATGGCTCACTGCCTTGTCTCGCGTGACGTTGTAAAAACAATAATTGTCCTTTATTTCTGCCCCCGGGCGTGGTTAAATCTCTTTCTTGCAGGACGTATAACGCTGCTTGCATTGTGTGTGGGGGGATGGGGGGGGGGGGGGGGGGGACAGCTGCTGTCGCGCTGCCCTTCAATCATTTTTGCCACTTCGTGTCTATGCTGCTCCCTTTATGATCGCTAAATATCCTAAATATACACCTGACTGAATTGTGTTTTCTTTGATATTAAACTTGTCGTTGCTTTAACTTTTGCGGGACCACAGATTCTCACAGCGTATATTCCATGCATCCATCCATTTTCCAACCCGCTGAATCCGAACACAGGGTCACGGGGGTCTGCTGGAGCCAATCCCAGCCAACACAGGGCACAAGGAAGGAACCAATCCCGGGCAGGGTGCCAACCCACCACAGGCGTATGTTCCATTATTGTGTAAATCTACATTTTGTGCATTGAATGTTGCGAATGCGAAAAGACTTTGTTTTCTGCTCTTTGCCTTTTATTTCTGAACCTCGCTTTGTCCTGCTATTTTTTCTGTTACACCTGGTCCTGATGATTAATGTCCTTTTGTTTGCGCTAATGCGATCTTTTAGTTGTCGATGTTTCATTTATAACGTATTGTCCTTTATACGCTTTATATGCACTGAGACCCCTGGATCTGTGTGTGCTGCGTGCCTTTACATTACTGATTTTTTTTTGCTGGCCGTCTCGCGGGTCTTTTATTTGTCTTCCGTGATCTTAACGTGAAGATCACATATTGTCTCCTAGTCATTCCCTCCCACAGGATTTTTTTTTTATAATAGAGAGATACGTTTATGGGTTCATAGGATTATTATTGCTGCTGATGCCTTCATTCCAGTTGAATGTATTTGTATTCAGTTGTTGTTGTATATTTGTGAATCTATCCAATGAGACGTTTACTACATAACAATCAATTGACTGAATTAAACTGAGTTTCCGCATGTCACTTATTTGTGGTTGTGTGTTGAATTGGACTCTCACAGGCACAACATGAAGCTGCATTTGCTCATTGTATGAGCGGATTCAGCATTGCCCAATTACAGTTCCTAATATAAGCAGTCATACTATCCATACAGCTCATCTTGTATCAGTACTTATTTTTGGATTATTTTATGGTGCTTCATTATATGGTGATCTCTTTCAACTGAGGATGTGTTTCTGTAATCTCAACTCAGGTAATCTTAAAGAGTATAAAATAATGTATGCACCAGGTGAAAATGACCCTTTTCTGATTCTTCACTTTATTTCCTTGCAGAATGATTTATCTGTGTCATTGAACTTCATTCCTTTGCTAGGCACCAGATTCGCTTAGATGCGCAGTAGATCATTTATTCTCCTTTGCAGTTCTTAAGAGTCTAGGAATACTCCCAGATCAAGTGCTTATGCGTTATTGGATTTTTTTCTGGTTACAGTTCATATCGTTGAGGAGCCAACGAAGCAGCAGATAATATATATAGTATTGTAGCTACATTCCATAAAGTTGCAGGGCACACGTTATGCTAACCAATGTATAACGTAACTTCATTTTTGAGGTTGAGGGCATGCATTATACTAATCAATTTAGTGGAGGAGAGAATCGGACAGCGAACTGGTGGCCAAAAGCCCTGCAAGCTGAATAAAAGCTTTCAAGCCAACACTGAGCTCAGGAAAAGAGTTTATGTAGATGTGGTGATATCAATGGCTTTGGCTATGATAGCCTTTTGCCAATCATGATGTTGGTGCTACATTTGGTCAAAATATTAGTGTTCCTTCTAGTGCCACTTTCGGTCAGTCAATTCAAATGGCTGCCGCCCTGCTTGTGAGTAACCAGAATTTTCATCTTAACAATAAAATGTATTCCACACTTTGGATCATTTGCTGCTGACAAGTTTCAAATACTGTAAGTGAATTCAATAACAGTGGTGAGTACACATATAGGGTCATTTATTTACCATTATTACGGTTATAACCAAATAGACGTTCATAAAGCCTTGAATTTAAAGTTGAATTTAACGTGAGGTTTTATACCAATTAAACCTGTGTTATATATTATGAAAATTATCAATTATCTTATTACAGTTTAAACACAACTAGAAAAATTGAAAGGAAGTTAACTCTAAATAAAGAGTTCTGCCCACAAACAGAATCTTGACTTTTAACCAGTGCGCATAATGGCTACTAGAAATTGGAGGGTTATATTGGCTGAACACTGAAGTCTTACTCTTATACTATGGAACATACAATAAACTGGATATAGAGAATGTTGTCAGCTAAGATATGCACATCTTAAATAGATTATTTATGTTAAATACAGATATGCAGTCTGCAAATATAAAAGTGTCCTGGAATTACACAGATATAGGCAAAGGTTTTAAGTGTGCCATTGTGAGGGTTATTCATACACTCAATTTTATGGGAATCCAACTGATCCAACCGGGAGATGAGAAGAGTCAAGTTTTTTTCTTCAGTATGTTGAATGTTGCATTGTAATGTTTTAGTTACTGTACATATCACGCTGAACTGAAAACAATAATGTTGCAATGGCAATACTCTAGATCTAGTGTGAAATAAAGTACCCCTGCCTCTGCCAAGTGAGATACTTGGGAATGGAGTTCCATAAAATCTGTTTGGAGTATAGTGAATTGGACAATAATTTGGAATTGGATTGAAATAAAGATAATAAAAATAAAAAAAAAAAAAGTATTTTTGTGAAAAAGACTCACGGAGGGTCTGGAGTAGCAGATGCCCCCATATGTCATCATGTGTATACCTGTATATATGTGTCAGTACGCACATTTTTATGTGTCAGCTGGCTAATTAGTAATTTGAAGCAGATCCCAAAAGTGGGGGATGCCCCAAATAATAACAGGAGATCATATCCAAATTTTAGACATAAAGCCTGGAGGTGAAAAACAAATCATTTCAGTTTTGTTTCCGTGAGGTGCTCGAGGAAATCAATTTAAAACTAGGTAACCAATATTTTTTTTTAAGATGCATGCTTGACAGAGCCTGCCATTTGTGGCTAGACCCAGGTCAGATATTAAATCTTAAAACAAGATGCATGACCTGCTGACCCTCGAGTCTCAGTAGCTAAATTAGCACACAGGCAAGAGCTTCCACAAAGTAGTAAGACCTGAATTCCAAATAATTAAAGTATTACTAGGAGGCTTTGCCCCTGTTCGCTTCTCTCGCCAACCCCTGTAGCTCTAGCCACTTTGCGGTTCAGCTGCTCGCGTATGGGGATGCGGATGTATAATTTTAACAGATTGTTATTTTCATGGGAATTATTACATATGCATAATAGAACTAACTATTTTACATTACAGTGAGTAATTAACCATAGTAAAAAATAGTAAAATGTAATAATTTGAAATTATGTTTCATTCATTGCGTTATACGATTTTGTTCTGTTTGGATCTGAAATTAACACGCAAATACTTTTTAAACTTACACTTTTACTGTAAAACTTCAGTAAAAACAATTTTTTGAATTAAATTTTGATTCTGTGTTTGGACTTGCATCGTGACAACGCAACGTATAACTGCCCGTGACTGAATTTCATTTCTTTTTCTTTATTAAGCCAACTTTTTCGAATGTTTGTCTCTGTGATTTATTAATTGTCTTTGCAAAAGCTATTCTAATGGGAAACTGTTAACGTTTTAATACGAATCACATATCAAGATCTCCTTTGTTGTGTAATGTTATCCGCTAAAGATGTACTACATTTCCTTTCTTGGATTCATCCTTCATCCAGTCATTAAACCATTACTTAAAAAGTCAGACCTAGACCCACACATGCTTAATAATTATAGGCCTATTTCAAATTTACGGTTTCTCTCTAAAATACTAGAAAAGTAGTCGCCAATCAGCTTCAGTCACACCTTACGCATTACAATTTATTTGAGAAATTCCAGTCTGGTTTCCGCACTGGTCATAGTACAGAAATGGCACTAACGCGGGTTGTAAACGACATTCTGATATCCTCTGATGAAGGAAACTCCACTGTAATTATGTTGTTAGACGTAAGCGCAGCGTTTGACACCATTGACCATTCTATTTTACTGCACAGGCTAGAAAATGATGTTGGGCTTACAGGCACTGTGTTTGCTTGGTTTAGTTCTCATTTATCAAATTGATTCCAATATGTTCAGAAATGTGCTGACAGAACTCCCATCATTATACACAGAAGTTCAATATGGTGTCCCACAGGGCTCAGTACTCGGGCCTTTACTGTTTTCACTTTATATGCTTCCACTGGAATCTCTCATTAGGAAACATCATGTTAATTTTTACTTGTATGCAGATGACACCCAGTTATACCTTTCATTTAGATCAAACAAAGTTTCTCCAATGTTTTTTTTTTAATTAATTGTTTTAGTGAATTAAAGGAGTGGATGAATGAGAACTGCTTGTCTTTAAACACTGATAAAATAGAGATGTTAATTGTTGGAGGGAATGACGCTGATCACAAGAATATTCTGTCATCATTTAACTCAGTCGGAATCCCCATTAATTTTACTGAATCAGCCCACAATCTAGGAGTTATCTTTGACTCTAGCATGTCATTTAAAGCGCATATGACAAAGTTGTCCAAATCAGGTTTCTTCCATCTTAAAAATGCTGTTCTTTATACAGCCTCCAGTTAATCCAAAATGCTGCTGCAAGAATTATTACAAGAACAAGAAAATACGAACACATAACTCCAGTTCTTAAATCCTTACACTGTCTCCTGGTTAATCTTAGGGCAGATTTCAAAATCCTCCTTTTAACATATAAAGCCTTAAATGGTGGAGCTCCGGCTTACTTGTCTGAACTTATCATGAGTTAAAAACCAGAGCGCACATTAAGATCTCAAGATGCCGGTCTGCTTATGATTCCAAAGATTAATAAAATAACAGTGGGAGGTCAAGCTTTTAGTTACAGGGCCCCTAAACTGTGGAATGGTCTGCCTGCTACTATAAGAGATGCCCCTTCTGTCTCAGCTTTTAAATCCTGGCTGAAGACTTGCTTCTTCAGTTTAGCACACCCTGTCTAGAGCTGCTGATTAACTGTACAGACTGTATCTCTCTTGTTAGTCATTAGCACTAAAACATAAGTAACATGATAGTTATAATTTCTTACTAACCCCCACCTGCCAAGTTGTTTTGCCTGCTTAAGGTAAAGTCATCCCTGATGGAAGATCACAGGAATCGTGGGATAGAGGGGTCCTTTCACCAGATTGGCTGGCCCAGCGCTGTTTCAGCTGTGGAATGGCCAAATGGGGGAAGCAGCTTGATGGCTGAGGTCTCCAGGACTCTAAACAAATCCAAATCATATTTTGTGATATCATCTACTGTTAAATTCTGCTACGTAGTTGTAAAATTTTTATTTTTATACTTTATTGAGGATTTGTTCTGTGTATTGCATTGTATTGACCCCCTTCTTTTTGACACCCACTGCACGCCCAACCTACCTGGAAAGGGGTCTCTCTTTGAACTGCCTTTCCTAAGGTTTCTTCCAATTTTCCCTACAAGGGTTTTTTTGGGAGTTTTTCCTTGTCTTCTTAGAGAGTCAAGGCTTGGGGGCTGTCAAGAGGCAGGGCCTGTTAAAGCCCATTGCAGCACTTCTTGTGTGATTTTGGGCTATGCAAAAATAAATTGTATTGTATCCTTCTTTCAACAGTAATTCAGGCGGTGGAAGACCGTACAGTGTTAACAGTTGTAGATATTCTTTGTGATATTGTAAGTTGATGTTTTCATCTTCCACACCATCACCACCAACTGTTTCAGCAGAGTCTATTGATATGCATTTAACCAATTTGCCATGTAACCTATTGACACTTTTTGCATTAATTCATTTGACTTCATCGTTTCTCGGTGCTAGGATGGCCCGTGTACTCATTTCTTCTGTTGATAACCCTTTGGGATGAAATTCTTCAATGAGATTTGGACAAAATAAGTCTTCTTTTATTGGGAACTTAAAGTGAGGAAAACGTAAAAATTTATAAGTATACTGTGTATACTGTGTCTGTCAAAAGCATTCACAATGAGAGGTGAGAGGGCCGTGTGCGTGCTTGAATAGGATTGAGAGAATGGCGTGACTTGAAAAAATCTTAGCGTCAAAGTCTCGTCTCGCGGGACTTAAAATTATCTCTTTAAAAAAAGTCTTGTCTCAGGATTTCCTTTTATAATAGAGAGATATGCATAAAAAGACATGTAACTGTAAATCTATAGATTCCATAAACACTCTGTGGTCACTGGGACATGCAGGATATCCAAAAGTTGCATGAAAAAAGTTTTAAAAGACGTTCTGGCAATGCATTCAGACATATAAAAGACCAAAGCTGGATAAATGTTTGCTTGTCACACATAGATTAATGAGCAGTAATTATCAGCATTATTTTCCTTGTAAGCTGATTAATTATGCAAGTGTAAGGATTTGAATTCCTGTATACGAAATGTTCTGTTAATAAAAGGGGGACACCAGAGCCTTTAATAGTGGTGAGGTGCAAAGACTGTAAATGTTGTCACATTATGCTACTGATTTCTTTCCAAGAGAAATGATTTACAAATTTTGATGCACAAGAAAGTGAGCGTTGGAAAAAAGAAAAGATTATTAACAACACTTCAGTGATAATGAAATGTATTGAAGAACAGGTTAAGATTTGTATTCATTTCTAACTGCTAGTAGTTAATTTTATGAAAAGCTTTTATTAATATATCAATGTATTGTACGTATAGTGCTCAGCGATAATGCACTTAGGTAGATTATCAAGTCAGTTGTACATCAAGGAATACATGTGCTGTATGGGAATGATCAGATGTTTAACATTGATCTGTAGAATCTGTGCTTTTGTAACATCTTAAAGAAATTTTAAGGCCTTTAAGGCCAAAACTGGAACTGCACCACCTTACATATCAGCACTGGTTAAGCAGCGTGTCACTTCTCGCTCTCTCAGATCATCGACCACTGCTCGTCTCGAACCACCCTTACTTAAAAGAAGAGGACGACATGCATCAAGACTCTTTGCAGTGTTGGCTCCTCAGTGGTGGAACGAACTTCCTCTTGCTGTACGAACAGCGGAGACCCTCACTGTCTTCAAACGTCGTCTGAAGACACACTTCTTTCAACAGCACTTGGACTAAAGTCTCCATACTTTTTTCTACCCTTTTTCTCAAAAAAAAAAAAAAAAAAAAAAAACATTTTTGTACTAACAACTTACTATTTTCTTCTAGCATGGTTTTGTGTACAACTTGGTCAGCGGTAACTTGTTTAATGACAGTAGATTTAATCCTAGCCTTAAAGACTGAAGAACAGTCGTAGACTACTAAGCACTGTTGTAAGTCGCTCTGGATAAGAGCGTCTGCTAAATAATGTAAATGTAAATGTAAATTTAAGAGATATCTTGATGAGATAAGCTACAGTTTGTTATAAAGTTAAAAGGCTTTGCTTAGCAGATATACTAATTAAAACTGATAGTACAAAGAAGAATGACATATGAAATAGCCTTTATGGTTTAAGACAACTGTGCTGGATAACTTATGTACTGTATATTAGAATAATTTCATTCATTTGGTTAAGTAATTACAACATTAATTTATCTAGTGGTCATTCATGGTGTATGTGATATGAAAGTGGGAACTTAGGGTCTATGATTTACATCATTAGTGTTCTGTTTCATATGACTAATGAAGAATTGTTATAGATAGATAGATGGATACTTTGTTAATCCCAAGGGGAACTTGACATACTCCAGTAGCAGCATACTGATAAAGAAACAATATTAAAGAGTGATAAAAAAATGCAGGTAAAACAGACAATAACTTTGTATAATGTTAACATTTACCCCCCCGGGTGGAACTGAAGAGTCGCATAGTGTGGGGGAGGAACGATCTCCTTAGTCTGTCAGTGGAGCAGGATGGTGACAGCAGTCTGTCGCTGAAGCTGCTCCTCTGTCTGGAGATGATCCCGTTCAGTGGATGCAGTGGATTCTCCATGATTGATAGGAGCCTGCTCAGCGCCCGTCGCTCTGCCACGGATGTCAAACTGTCCAGCTACGTGCCTACAATAGAGCCTTCCTCCCTCACCAGTTTGTCCAGGCATGAGGCGTCCTTCTTCTTTATGCTGCCCCCTCAGCACACCACTGTGTAGAAGAGGGCGCTCGCCACAACCATCTGATAGAACATCTACCTCATCTTATTGCAGATGTTGAAGGACGTCGGCCTTCTAAGGAAGTATAGTCGTCTCTGTCCTCTCTTGCACAGAGTATCAGTATTGGCAGTTCAGTCCAATTTATCATCCAGCTGCACTCCCAGGTATTTATAGGGGCCTGGGTCTCCTAAAATCCACCACCAGCTCCTTGGTTTTGCTGGTGTTCAGGTGTAGGTGGTTTGAGTTGCACCATTTAACAAAGTCCAGTTTTATGCCATGTATTTAGAAAAAAAAAAAAAAAAAAAAAACAAACATGAAAATTCAAGTCCATGGCACAGATCCTCAAAACCTGGAAAAACGGTCCTCAAAAATGGAAGGTGTGCTTTAGCAATGTCAAGATAAACTTGAGGATTGTCTCCTTTTTTATTTTACTATCCTCACCTAGTATATAATTAGTGGAATTATGGCGTCCCTTAATGTGCATAAGCAGGACCAGTTTAATATGTTTAGTTTGGCCTATAGTAGTGAAAGAATCCTCTGCACTTCACATGGGGAAAGGCTACTGATTTCTACAGCAGTACATACTGTTATTCTCAGAAAACATTTTGAAATGCCAGAGCAAAACTGAAATGAGGCTAACAAGATTCAGTGTGCTATTGAAAGTGTAGCTGAACCAGTGGTCTAGGTTCAAGACTGAGAAATCAAATCTGAAGTCTAATGAATTAGAGAGAAAATGTTACGTCGTCACAAAAAATATGTTCATGAAAAGGCTCAAATCAAGTAGATATTTTATTCTGCTTATAACTTTTTAAACTAAGTGTAAGTTAGTCATTATCTAGGAACAGGCCATGATGGGAAGCCAGAGAAACAAAAATTTCCACAATTGATTAAAAAATGCAAAATTCTTGGTTCTAGTAGTTTCTAAAGTAATATAGTCATTGTGGTTTTTAAACATTAACCATCCAGCTTAATGTTTACTGCTGTAACTTTATTATTTAACCTCAAACCCAGCCAGGGAGAGTGGTGCACAAAACAAATTGATGAATTTATCCAATTTATGGACCTACTTTCTTCAAAACTAATCTTGTTAAGGACAATAGCTAACTGTAGAGTGAATACCTTCTCTGCCTAACGTCTACTTAGCATTGAACCTTTTCTGCCTATTCCCTTATTATTAGCTGTATCTTCCTGCTTAAATTAAAGCACATTGTTTCAGAGACCCTTGTACTTGCCCCCATTTTTCCCCAGCAGCTTGATGGTTACCTTCCAATGTGGTCTTCTCATTTTGTGAAATATTTGCTTGATGTGTAAGGGACACTGATTTGTGCTATACTATAATGGGAGGCACCAAACTCATATTTCCTTTTAAATGGTTTATTTCTTGTGCTTTTCTAGTCTTATCCTAGCTGCTGTACCATCTGGGAATTTTTGGGATCAGATTTGATCCTGTTGGTTTAACATTCAAGATCTTTGGCATACTGAAACACTCCTTTTTTGCAATGGTGTTGTTTGATAACTTGAAATGTTAATATACTGTATAACTGGTGTTCCACTGGGGTTGTCTCTGCTTCTCTGGGGTCCAGACCATTATGAACTGGGTAGATAACAAAGGTGGTCATTTGTTCATGTCTGTTCATAAAGTTCCGGCAACCTGCACATTCAGACTTTTGTGAGAAAACTGCTATTGAGCTGTACAGTTGCTGGGCTTTCTAATTCTATAAATACATCTACTGCAGAAGCTGGAAGGAACCATTTCCATCTAATTTCTCTTTCTCTCTCTCTCTCTCTCTCTCTCACTCTCTTTTCCTTTTAACAAAATTATTTCAGGCCTCAAAACCATTTAGCATTCAGACAAGGGAGCTGTGCTATAGAGGTTTGAGCCAAGAATAGGGATAAGCAGCCAGTGCATGCATTGCTGGTGTAATTTTACCTTGTAGGTAGTTTCCGTGGTTGTGCTGAATGCTAAATCGGAAATCTCAATTCAGTATGAGTTGGATGGGGGGGGAGGGCAGCACTGCGACCAGCAATCCTCCTTGATGCAGTGTGTGTTTGGATGTGTGTATGTGTGTAATGACTTATTGATCTGGGTTTCAAAAGAAAAGCAGCAATTTTCTTCTGCCATCTCTGCTGCAAGCTTCCCTTCTGCAGCCATTTTGAGTTAGGATCAGGGTTGAGAGGCTTCATGTCTTAGCTGGTATAAAAGAAGAGCTAAATGTACTGTAGGTGTTTTCCGACACATTTAGATTTACTTATAATATGCCCTATGTCACATTTTAAGATGTAGTTTAGACTTGACTTCCAAAAGTACCTTTCATATAATCATGGAGATTAAAAAAGGAACTTTTTTGTAATATAATTCAATAACACTAAAATAAAAAAGCATTACACTACATTTACAGTATATACATGTTTATCCATATACACAACCATATTGTATATGTACTATATATAGATATTAAAAGACTACTAAATTTTATTGCACATTAACTAATTAAGTAATATCAGCAGAAATCCTTACACCACATAAGCAAGTAGTATGGAAATTCACATTTTTCAGCCAGATTTACTGTATGATATTTATAGAAAAGCACATATTTATTCTTTGATGGTATAATAATTTTTATTTATTTTGTCATCAGAAATGTGTATACAAAAATATGTGAATCCGAACTGGATTAAGAGGGATAGAATATACATGGCTAGATAGACAGCTGGTCATGCATATTCAGGGAGCATGGTGTAAATATTTATATGTATTGTAGTCTATATATTTTATTATACTAAAACAGGTTTAAAATGAATCAAATTTTTTATACACCTCCATTTGTCAAATGCAGTTGTATTGTACCGAGTCTTGGGGAGTCATAAACTTTAATGGCAACAAAAGGAACAGGGAATATAATTGAGCCCTGGTTGGTACTCCCATTCACCATAACGAACACACATGGACACATCAGAGATCAGCTAATCAACCTGTCTTTGGACCGTTGGAGAAGACCCATATTAGCATAACTAGAATATGCATACGCCACACGCATACAAGAACTGACTCAGGCTCCAGATGCCTTAAGTTTACAACGCAACCTTCTGCACCACTCACGGTCAGTCAAAACATCACCTCAATATCCATAGAAATGAAGCTGTGTTTGCTGTTGTACATCTGTGTGAATTGTATCAGGCATTGTCTTGTTAGCTAATTAACTCCTAAAGCAAAAAAAAAGTATTTTCTGGTTTGTAGTAGAGAAAAGCATCACATGTGCTACAGTCTTAAATATACAGTATGCACCATCACGCTCTCTTTAGGACTGTCTGACAACAATTTTAAAATGAAATGTTTAATCTAATTTGAAATAAGGTAAATAAACTTTTAAAAGATTTAAAATTTACAAAGCACAGAACTCATTTTAAAAATACAACCAGATAGAAGTGTTATGCAAAATAAATGAAATTGTTGCTAAACCATTTCTCCCAACAGGGGAAAAAGCCAAATATAAAAGTTCATAAACAAGATTTGCTTGTGCACTCTATTATAAAACTGAATTTCAGAAAATACGAAGATTTCATTGCCATAAATAAAAGACCAAATCAACTTATCTTCCCTTGAGAATCTGAAAATATTTCATTAGTGGGGTAACCAGTGTAGTTGTTTTGCATTGTAGCTGCAATCCTCTCATGAAAAAAACAAAGAAAGAACTGCAAAGATAAAAGCAAATTCACCACAATATTAAGCAATTTGAAAAAGCATAATGAACCGAATAAAAAATATATATGAAAAACTAGGGGGCTCTTCCCCCTGCTTGCTTCGCTCGCCAACTCCCATGTGGGCACTACACATTAGTCATTTCCCGGATCTGCCCTTTATGACGAATTGTGCTGTGCTTTTGGACAAACACGAATATCAACTCTGTCTTTGATATCTGTCATTCAAAACTATTTTCGCTGACAATTCGTCAAATGTTGGTTTATTATATATGCCAGCATGACCTTTCAGATTCGTATACAAATCCAAGAAAACTTCTATGTCCGTGTTTTTCAGATAAATTTTGTGTAAAGTGCAATACTTTTAGACATATGGATTTGGATCCATTATTGGCTGTAGAATTTCTAATACGTCCAATCGTTTAATGCTTTCGATTGTATGTTGCATCACTTCTCCGTGATCATAAATATAAACATGACTGAATTGTGGTTTCTTTGAAATTAAACTTGTCGTAGCTTTAATTGTTGCGGGACCACAGATTCTCATAGCGTATGGTCCTGAATCGTGCAAATCAACATTTTGAGCACTGAATGATGCAAACGCAAACAGATTATTGTGGATGCAAATATTTTTGCCTGCAGTGTTTGTGGATTTCACATTCACCAAATAACAAATCTTTTATTTCTCGCAGATATGCCTCTTCACTGGGAAGAAACACTACTTTTCCCTGATGGCAACATGAATTAGATGATCTACAAGTCTCCGACTTGTCAAACAATGTCTACATACTTCTGTCATATCACCTATGTCCATATATTCAATCTCTTTTCGCTGTTCCATTATTTCACCAAGTAATAATTTCCGTTTGTTAGCACTAAAGCGATCTTTACCATCAGTTTTTTGAGACTTTCGAATTTTAGTACTTGCATAATTTCTAACCTGCTCTGCATGTGTATCACGCCAACATTTTTGGACTTCTTTACAACGTTCTACTTTGTCTTCTACTCTTTGTCTTTTATTTCCGCCCCCTTTTGGACCTGTTATTCATCTCTTGGCACAAAGTCTCCTCTCACAGGACTTAAAATTATCTCTCTGAAAATGTCTCGTTTCGTCTCTGAAAAGGTCTTGTCTCGTCCCAAGATTTTTTTTATATAATAGAGAGATAACTCATATGCAAGCAATATTTTTTATTATAGTTTTCTAATATAAATACATGTCGAAGAAATTTTTAAAATAAGATTTGTCTTTAACACTCATTTACAAGTTTAGTAATCTAAAGTAAATTATTGACAATTTTGCATTTTCGGGATGCATGATGGTACAGTTATTAGTACTACTACCTCATGGATCAGCATTTAGCATTCATTGGTTACATTCTTGGGTTGATTGCTATGTATGTTGAGTTTGCACATTTTTCCTAGGGCTGCGCAGATTTTTTTGTCCGGGTCCTCAGCTTTTCCTCCCCCAGCCAGTTACTTCGCAATTCTAAATTTGTTTGTGTGATTGCTTGGTGTGAAAGTGCCCTTAACGTCCAATTATACCGGATAATATTCCACCCTCCAAATCTGTGAGTTGAATCAAGCAGGCTTGAGAATATTATGTTATTTTCTGGATTTTGTCTTGGCCTGTACAGTAAGTAAACTATTGATTTAATAAAGTATTCATGAACCATACTGTAGAAGTGCCACCAAATGTAATAAGCAATTTACTGAGTAATTACTCTGATAAGTCATTTGGGCCCTTCTAACTACTTAAGAAAATGTTTTAGAGGCAGTTGTCGTGTAAGATTTAGATTAAGATTATGAACATTTACTAGAGACCATACTTTATATTGAAGAATGACTACATCAAGCTTCCGATTGTGTAAAAATAAGCCATTTTCAATTATAATCATTCACACCCTGCACATGCAGCGGAATACATGCTTGGAGCCTGAATATGCTTGGAAACTGACTCCACACAAGCTGCTATGATCTAAACTTCTGCATTTCAGATGTCTATTTTGGGCCTGTGAAGAACTCTGATTATACTCCGCAAATGATACATTTCAGAATTTGGGACCAGCTGGCTATTCAAGAGACAAATTACAGGTGTGCTGGAAATAGAATCGATGGGAGCAATGTAAATTGTGTTAATTCTGTCAAGTAAAATTTAATACATAGAGCATTTTCAATAAATGTGGAAAGCTAGCATGTTAAATGCAGAAGTCTTGATACATTTAAATACATAAATCCACCCTTCCTCTAAATTTTTTATTTCCTTTGCAGTGTTGTGATTGCATTAAGTGCAGACTGGGACCACTCCTGGGTGGTATGCCTGTGCATGTCATTAATTTTTTGTACACTCACTCAGCTGTGAACCTCCCAGTCTCACTGAGATTGCACAGGTGGTGAACCAGCTGAGGGGAGGAAAGGCTGCAGGGATCTGTGGTATCCGGGGTGAATTTCTCCAGGCTGGTGGTAAGGCTGTCCTCCTGGCATTGCAATCTTTGCTTCCATTTGGGAGACTGGCATCATCCCAACTGACTGGAAAACGGGGCTTGGGCTTGGGAAAGGGAAGAGTGATCGCCTGGATTGGAGCAGCTACAGGGGGATAACACTGCTCTCGGTGCCGGGTAAGGTCCTTGCTAGGGTCATCCTCAATACGATCTGTGATCACTTGCTCACCTACCAGCAACCGGAACAGTCTGGTTTTACGCCTAAGAAGTCTGCCATCGACTGCATCCTGGCATTGAGGGTTCTCATGGAGCGCAAACACGAATATCGGCAGAGTTTCTTTGCAGCTTTTGTCAATTTTCGCAAAGCATTCGACTCAGTTGATTGAGCTGCCCTGTGGGACATCCTGAGGGTTCACAGAATCCCCTCGATGTTGCTGGATATCATGGCTGGCCTGTACACTGGTACTGTGAGTGCTGTGCAGAGTGGAGGCAGGACCTCTGCGTTTTTCTCAGTTGATTCTGGAGTTCGTCAGGTGGTCTGTTCTGCTCCTACTCTGTTGAGTGCTTGTATGTACTGGGTGTTGGGCAAGGTCGTGGGGTCCAGCGGCTGTGGGGCATCAGTTGGTGAAGAAAGATTCACAGATCTTGACTTTGCTGATGATACTGTGATCTTCATGGAGTCAATGGAGGCACTGATTGGGGCACTTGAGAGACTGAGTGAGGAGGCTGAGGGTCTGGGCTTGTGTTGGTCCTGATAAAAACCAACATCCAGGCCTTTAATGACCTCTTAGGCACAGCCATCAGCAGTGTATCTGTTTGCAGAGAGAGTGTCGACCTCGTTGAGTGGTTTACTTACCTTGGCAGTGACATTCATGTCTCTGGTGACTCTTTCTATGAAGTCAGTAGACAGATTGGGAGAGCATGGGGGGTCATGAGGTCGCTGCAAAGGGATGTGTGGCGCTTCCGATATCTAGGCAAAAGGACGAAGGTCCAAGTCTTTAGAGTCCTGGTGCTTCCTGTCTTGCTATATGGTTGCAAAACAATGGACGCTATCCAGTGACCTGAGATGAAGACTGGACTCCTTTGTTACTGTGTCTCTCCTGAAAATCCTTGAGTATCGTTGGTTTGACTTTGTGTTGCTCATGGAGTCCCGAATGAGGCACATGACCTGCATTGTGAGGGAGCGTCAGCTACGGCACTACGGCCATGTGGCTCATTTCCCCGAGGGTGATCTAACTCGTAGGATCCTCATTGTTGGGGACCCGAGTGGCTGGACCAGGCCAAGGGGTGGCCCACGTAACACCTGGCTATGACAGATAGAGGGTCATTTCCGGAGGGTGGGACTGGACTGCGTGTCGGCTTGGAGGGTTGCAAATGTGATCCAAAGTTGTTTCGTTATGTAGTGGGTACGGCAATGTACTGTACCGGTGCATGCTCCCCAACTTCACTCAATTTAGAGTCTCCTGTTAATCTAATAAATACATCGTTTGGTTGTGGGATGAAGCAATATGCTTGAAATTAACCCACAAACCCACAAAGATATCAAAATAGAGTATGTTTTACACTGTGCGACATCAGGGCCCATTATAACACTCCCCTCATCCCACACACAAACATACGTTGTTTTAATATTTCTAGATTGCTTTCCCTTGACACAACATCAAGAAATTGAACCTTGTGTCATGCTATGACTCTTTTTATTTCGTTTTTGTTTTCTAACATAAAGTGATTTCCCTTTTTTAATGCCTATATGTAGCAGCACATATAACTGCCTTAATGCCAAAGATCATCTTTTTTGTCATGCTCTTCAATGTATTTCTATAGCTTAAGTCTTGCTTCATATAATTAAATTTGCAGCTTTGATTTGCAAATTGTTTTTATGTTTTTTTTTTGTTGTTGTTGTTGCTTGAGTAATCCATTCTGTGGTAGGACATTAAGTTTCATCCTGGGAAATACACTTAAAATAAGATGGGATGCATATTTAAATACATACAACCACTCATGCAGTACATAAAAGGTATTTCTTCAAATGGATGTGTTATTAATACACATAGTGAGCTTTGATGTTGTTGGCAGAATATGACTAAAATGTCTTTATTGTTTTCTCTGATCTAGGTTTCATTGCTGTTGTGCATATTGTAACGGCTATTAGAGGAACTACTTTAATCTTCAGAGCCTTGTGTTTTCTGATGATCATTTGAGCTGTATAGCATTGTCTTCACCTTTAGAATATTTATCAATGGCCATACTGCCCAATACCTGAATGTCTGTACAAACAAATAAACACTTACCCACAAACATTTACATACCAAATTATAAATAGATTTTAGATTGTTTTTGTATAGAATCGTTCAGAGTAGACACTGTTTCATTTTTCTCTCTATCAAACTTGTTATGAAAGTTTTATCAACATTTATAATTTTCTTTCACCCCTAAACTGGGCAGGTAAACATTTGCAAGTGGCCACTTTTAGCCCATTTAACTATTTTTGTCATTTATGTCACTTGACCTTTCAATGGGTACATTGCAGGCAGTCTGTCTGAACAATTGTCTGCAGTCTCAAAATAGTCTTCAGTAGGATTTCTGACCTTTTGTCTTTCTTGCCTGAAGAAGGGGCCCTAGTTGCCTCAAAAGCTTGCATATTGTAATCTTTTTAATTTGTCAATAAAAGGTGTCATTTTGCTTGACTTTTCACTGACCTTTTGTCTATATTTTAGTTATGGCCTTGCCTGCTCTTTTGGACATTTTTGCTTAGTTTGAGTGGTTAGTTCACCTTGATTCTATTTTCTAGATGCTCTCCATGTCAGATGGTTATAAGAATCTAATTGAGACTAACCTTAACCTTAGTTGTGTATAGCTCTCACTTCTCCTGATAGTTACTGTCCCTTCTAAAAGATTGCACTCAGGTCAGGGTGCCAGTCAATCTCAAGGCATATTCTTGCACAGACCCACATTCATTTAACTAGCCAATTTAAAGTCATCAGTTTACTAACACATATCTCCCTGCTATGTGGTTTAAAACCAGTGTACCTAGGCACAGTCTTCATGAACTAGGGAGGAACAAGGACATTCCTGAATGATAGTGACAGGGCTTGGTAGTGAACCCAGATCTTTAAAGTTGTGAGCTCCTGTTGCCTAAATTGTCCACTATACTTACTTAAAAAGATATACAGTACCTCATCACTAGACCACTGGTCTCCTCCAGAAGCTCACTTCAGAATCCTAAAGATGTTTGACTTAGTTTCACTGGTTCAGTATTAGTGATTTTAGCAGCATCCCATGATCTGTTGCTATTGATGCTTTTTTGCCTTGTGCCCAAAACTGCCTGGTCATCTAAACTCTTACTCTCTTTGAATTTTTGAGCTTTCCCACAGTTCAAAGAAGTGCAGTTAAATTAATCTGTGGCACAGTGTTCAATAATAAACTTGTTTCCCTTCTGGAGTACTTGTATGCCTTTCACCTTGTAGTGGACTAAAACCCATAGATTCTCACCGCCTTTGACGGTGATTTATTTATTTTTTTCGGTAGGGATCCCAGGAACGCACCCAGCCTCGGCCCGACTCCCTCATAGAGACAAAAAAGCAACCGGGTAATAAAACAGAAATAGAAGACTGTATTAAACAATAATAAGCAAAATATAACTATACAAACTACAACGATCCCACCCCAGTTCCCTTTTCGGCGATATACAATAAACACAAATTCAATAATAAGAAACAACTAACAAAAACCACACATGATGAAGTCCATGAAAAACGGCAACTGATGGAATGAAATGATGGAGATTGATAGTGCAGAGATCAGCTCGCTGTATGTGAATGGAAAGACAGTCCTACCGGTGTTTCCTGATCAGATGATGATGTGTGATTGGGATCAGGAGCGCTCCTTTCTTCGTAGATCAACACAAAATTCAAATCAGTCCTCACACAGCAGGCAGACACCAGTCAGTCCAAACACACGCACAGGAGATAATTTAGGACAAAACAAGAATCCACAGGTAGTAAACAGGCAGACAACTCAAGACACGAAACAACAAAAGACTTCTTTTCCTTTGTGTAACTGGCCTCCTTTTAAATCTCGCGCCAGCCTCCTTGTCCCCAGCAGCCCCTGCACCCTCAGTAAACAACCAATCAGAGCCACTGCAGGGACTGCTGGGAGTTGAAGTTTTCACTCCCCAATAGCGCCGCTACAACCTGTTATCACCAGCATATTTTGTTACTAACACTAGAGTAGAAGAAGTGGGCTCAGGAAGTAAATACACAGATGAGCATTGTTTTTAAACAATTGATAGTAGTAACTCTTGAGCTTTAGGTATCACTTTAAGAACACTCAAAAGGAGAACAGCTTGATATGTGTAAAATACAGAGATCTCAACTACTACATTTGCATTATGCTGTATGTAATAATGATGAACTGAGCAGTGCTGGGGCCAAGTTGGGGTGATGGCTTCTTTCTAGAGGGTTTTTGGTACACATTCTCCTTCCTCCACTGTCGGTTTTAATATAGCAGTAAAGTATAAATAACAATGGCAGATTCATGTAGTGTATATTCATTGAAGTAATACATTTTGACTTTTATTTGCACATTCAAGTTGCTGAGTTGATTTATTTAGACATTGAATCATTCATACAAAATCTCTCTTGGTGACCCTGCTAGCATGCAGTTAGTGTTCTTGATATAAGGCTCTGAGTTGTGCACAGCATAACACGTCATATTGGCACAAAGTGCCTGAACGTTTGGTTGTCTTGGATTGTACTGTTCATGCAGTGCATACTTTATTGTCACATTATTTATGAAGGCCAGCCATGCAGACATGTTCACCTTTACCATCTTTACTACAGAACAATGTTCAAATCATTTTAAAATAAATCTTAGAGTTTGCAGTTTATGAAACTGGTGTGGCGGACCCCGGCCGGGACACCTCTACGACACTGGATCCGGGGGAGCAGCCATGGGATGCACGCTACGTTCCCCGGAACACTTGGTGGCAGCCCCCCTGGGTTGCATCAGGGCCACAATGGACACTGGAGCTCATCGCTGTTGGGCTCCATGGCCACCGCCTGGGGGAACTGCAAGGCTTAACGAGCCCATCTAGTGCAGCTAGAAGTAGGCCAACGAGCACCTGCAGCACTTCCGGGTGGGCTATAAGAGGAGCCTGCCTGCACTACTCAGGGAGCCAGAGTCGGGAGGAGGAGGAGGACGATGATGACGATGACGAAAAGAAGAAGAAGAAGAAGCTGCTGCCCTAGGAGCAGTGGAGGAAAGAAGAGTGTGGTTTGGGGTGTTTTATTTGTGATTTGGGACTGTGTTGTGCCTGTGGGGTTCACAGGGAAAACTTGCCCCACAGGTGAAGAAAAATAAATCTTTTGTTTATTTTGCCTGTGCCTCTAGTGTCAGTCTGTGTCGGGTCGGCGCCAACCAAGCGCCTTTATCACACTGGTCACCAAAGTGGTGTAACCTATAGTTATTGTAGCACAATTTTGCAGTTAATGTGAATCTAAAATTTACTGTATTTGTAAATTAATAATATTAGCATAGCATGAATGGACAAAAACCACTTTTCCACATAACCCAGATTTGTTTTTAGGTGTACTTTCCCCTCTATGTGTTGTTGGCAAGTTCCCTGTCATGTCTGTGTGGATTTTCTCAGAAATTCTGTTTTTTATAACCTTCCAAATATGTTCTAGGTTGACTGGTGAGCCTAATTTGGCCCAGCGTGACTGAGTGTGGGTGCATGTCTGAGATGGACTGCAGTCCCATCAAGAACTAATCACTGCCTTTTGCCTATATCTGCTTGAACCAGCTAGCCTTTAACAAATAAAATGTGTTCAGAAAAAAATGATGGATTAATAATATTGCTGTTATGTATTAATATTTCATTTAAAATGCATACTAAAGGAATATTTTGAATTTGTTATTGCACTTTGCTTAAGGCAGGTGGAGTTTTTGAACATGTTGCTTCTCCTTTCTTTCTGTGGCTTTACATGAGAATCCAAATTTCATGTTTTCTTGTTTACATAAAAATGTTACAACACTACAAAACATTTTAGGGCATAGTTAACATCATTTACCTTGTGGTAGCCATGCTTAGTGGTCTGGCTGACATACAGTATATGCTGGAGAGGCTACAATTTAATATGAAGATTAATCTTATGCTTCTTCAATCATTAAGCCCAGTATATGTGCCAGATGCAATTTTGAACAGTTTTCCAAAATCCTGCAATCAATTCTGTTTTCATTATAAATTTTAAAGTAATCTAGTTTTTGAATAATCAAAATTAAATTGAAATATATCATGAAAGAGTTTTCACTCTAGTGTGAACAATACTGTACCTTCAAAATGGCACATTGCAACCCTGCATACAAAAACAGCCAATACATTTAATTCTAAAAGCAAACAAAGTTTGTTTTAAAGTAAATATATGATCGTTAAAAATCGTAACAGGTCAACTGTAAGTTTCTTTATAAACACCTGATCTTTTATTGGATCACATACTGTAAATCAGGCACAAGGAAGATGCTAAGACTGCATGTGATATTAGTCCATCAGATACGCATCCCTTGAAAATGACAGAAAACTGTAGTATTCTAAATGGGCACAAAGGGAGAATGTGCAAGCTCCAAACAGACTACGGTCAAGCCAAGCATTGAAACTTGGTTCCTAAATCTGTAAAGCAGCTGTGCTGATTGCTTCAGAAATTAAAAAAGGAAAATACGTTAGAAAATGTAGGCATCACGTAACATTCAGCTGTTATATAATTATAAAAAAACGAGTACCCTATAGAGACTTAATTTGAAGTCTCATGCTAAATTTATTACCTCCATTGGACCATGACGGTTAGTTGGCCACTAAATTATATTGTGCGAAAAATATTGAATCATTATTATCAGCTGATAATGCAGCAATGAGGTTGGATTTAGTGTAGCCTAAATGCTAAGTATTTGATTATTCACTTTATGCATGGTGACTTGCATACCCTCTTTCCTCTCCAGTTCATTTTTGGATAAGTTAAGTCACATTTTTTGCTTCTCTTAATTGCAATTTTTACTTTAATGGTTTACAATGATTACATTTACCTGGTAGTACTGCAAGTTTTAGGAAAAATGAGTTGGCTTTGTAGAGGTTCGTGCAAGTTGCTAATGTGATGGTGTTGTTTCCTGTCGAGCAGGCATCTCTGCTGGCATTTCAATAACTAGTACTTGGGGATCTGAATAACAGAAAACATACGCCAAATGGAAAAGTTAAAATAACCTCCTTTAAAATTATTTTTGAAACAGAAAACGAATCCATAATGAAAGTCATACAGAATCGTTGTCTATTTTGCGAAGGTGATTTTGAAAATTCTTTGATGCTTTTAAATTGGAGTTTTTCAGATTTCAAACAATTGTACAGCACATTCTGTCTGAGATATTGGAATAAAAATAGAAATTTCTGGACAAATTTCTTAAAGAATAAGTTTTTCAAATTTCAACTATTGTATATACTCGCGGATAAGTTCTCCCACAGATAAGTTGGGAGTTGATTTTAATGTATAATTTCTGATATTTTATAATGTCGGTTGTAAAAGTCGAATGCGGAAAACTCGCGCTATTGGTCCAAGAGAGTATGATATGTTAACGCCCACCTGAGAGTGTAACCACGGAGCACACGGCCTTTTTTTCTCTGTGGGTATGGCATTGCGCTGTATCAGTGTGTGTTCATATCCTCTCTCTCTCTCTCTCTCTATTGTGCCTACGTGACCACACGGTAATACCCGAACTAAAAGCATCTCTTATCTACAATGGAGCGTTCGATCATAAGAAAATATGAAGCTGGTTTTAAATTAAACATTGTTGAAGTGGCGAAAGAAACTGGTAACTGTGCTATTGCAACGAAATTCAATGTGTCTGAGAAACTGGTGCGAGATTGGAGGAGGCAAGAAGATGTAAAAAACAAAAAAAAAATTTAAGTGTCGTATTGTTGAACGAGCATATAAGTTGGGGTCTGATTTTATGACCGATTTTTTGGGTTTCAAGACCCAACTTATACATGAGTATATACAGTAAATGTTACCCTAACATTTACCCTAATGTTCTACTAAACTTGAGGTTACCAAACGTTTATCCTAACATTCCTCTAAACCTAAAGTTACCTACCGTATATACTCGTGTTTAAGTTTTTAAGTCAGGACTGGATTTTATTGTATAATTTCTGGTATTTTATAATGTTGGTCGTATAAGTCGAATGTGGAAAACTCACACTATTGGTCCAAGAGATTATGATATGCTAACACCCACCTGAGAGAATAACCACAGAGCACACTGCCTTTTTCTTCTGTGTATTGTGCCTACGTGACCACACGGTGATGCCTGAACTATTCCAAAGTGACGTTTGCACTGTTTTGTGTTTTATGTATCTCACACCCTCATACACATTTATCATAAGAGCATCAATTATCTACGATGGAGCGTTCGATCAGAAGAAATTATGAAGCTGGTTTTAAATTAAACGATGCAAGATTGGAGGAGGCAAGAAGATGTAAAAAAAAAAAAAATGTAAGTGTTGCATTTTTGAACAGGTGCATAAGTCGGGGTCTGATTTTATGATCGATTTTTCAGGTTTCAAGATCCGACTTATATGTGAGTATATACGGTAAATTAGTCCAGTTGGTTTAAATGCTGAAAAGAGTGCATGTAGAAAAAATGGAATTGTATACTAATACCACAGTGAACTAGAAATCACACCAAGGTGAAAAAAGAATCATGACATATTTATGTTCACATATCATTTTGTTATTTATTTATTGTCACATTTCAGAGTGCTTTTATATATTTAATTCTATCCAAAATTTTACTCCATAGGCGACCAGGGGAATTAAATCTTGTGAGCTTTATTGATTACGATGAACTAGCTTGTGAATCCATGACATGGCTGATTTGTATCTTGCTCTCTTGAATCACATTACATAAAGTTAAATTTAATAAAACACTCTGTAGAAGTTGAAAGTACAGTCTACAATAAACTTCAATCCCGTTCAAAATCAGCTTCTTCATCTTCTTTCGGCTGCCTCTGTTACGGTTCCCACAGCGGCTCATCTTCTTCCATCTCTTCCTGTCCTCTGCATCTTGCTCTGTTACCCCCCCATGTCCTTTGTCGCCACATCCATAAACCTTCTCTTAGGCCTTCCTCTATTCCTTTTACCTGGTAGTTCCATCCTTAAGATCCTTCTCCCAATATACCCCTCATCTCTCCTCTCCACATGTCCAAACCAATGCAATCTCGCCTCTCAACTTTGTCTCCCAACCGTCCAACTAGAGATGACCCTCTAATGTCCTCATTTCTAATCCTATCCACTCTCGTCACACCCAATGCAAATCTTAGCATCTTTAACTCTGCCACCTCCAGCTCTGTCTCCTGTTATTTGGTCTGCAGCTCATATAACATAGCTGATCTCACTACCGTCCTGTAGACCTTCCCTTTCACTCTTGTTGATACATCATCTTTTGGAATGACAGAGACATACAGTAGCAATCAAAAGGACACAGACACATCTTTTTATTAAGGTGAAGATATACATGTGTATAAATGATATAATATAGAAACTGCTGTCAGTATACAGTGGTGTGAAAAACTATTTGCCCCCTTCCTGATTTCTTATTCTTTTGCATGTTTGTCACACAAAATGTTTCTGATCATCAAACACATTTAACCATTAGTCAAATATAACACAAGTAAACACAAAATGCAGTTTTTAAATGATGGTTTTTATTATTTAGGAAGAAAAAAAATCCAAACCTACATGGCCCTGTGTGAAAAAGTAATTGCCCCCTTGTTAAAATATAACCTAACTGTGGTGTATCACACCTGAGTTCAATTTCCGTAGCCACCCCCAGGCCTGATTACTGCCACACCTGTTTCAATCAAGAAATCACTTAAATAGGAGCTGCCTGACACAGAGAAGTAGACCAAAAGCACCTCAAAAGCTAGACATCATGCCAAGATCCAAAGAAATTCAGGAACAAATGAGAACAGAAGTAATTGAGATCTATCAGTCTGGTAAAGGTTATAAAGCCATTTCTAAAGCTTTGGGACTCCAGCGAACCACAGTGAGAGCCATTATCCACAAATGGCAAAAACATGGAACAGTGGTGAACCTTCCCAGGAGTGGCCGGCCGACCAAAATTACCCCAAGAGCGCAGAGACGACTCATCCAAGAGGTCACAAAAGACCCCAGGACAACATCTAAAGAACTGCAGGCCTCACTTGCCTCAATTAAGGTCAGTGTTCACGACTCCACCATAAGAAAGAGACTGGGCAAAAACGGCCGGCATAGCAGATTTCCAAGATGCAAACCACTGTTAAGCAAAAAGAACATTAGGGCTCGTCTCAATTTTGCTAAGAAACATCTCAATGATTGCCAAGACTTTTGGGAAAATACCTTGTGGACTGATGAGTCAAAAGTTGAACTTTTTGGAAGGCAAATGTCCCGTTACATCTGGCGTAAAAGGAACACAGCATTTCAGAAAAAGAACATCATTCCAACAGTAAAATATGGTGGTGGTAGTGTGATGGTCTGGGGTTGTTTTGCTGCTTCAGGACCTGAAAGGCTTGCTGTGATAGATGGAACCATGAATTCTACTGTCTACCAAAAAATCCTGAAGGAGAATGTCCGGCCATCTGTTCGTCAACTCAAGCTGAAGCGATCTTGGGTGCTGCAACAGGACAATGACCCAAAACACACCAGCAAATCCACCTCTGAATGGCTGAAGAAAAACCAAAATGAAGACTTTGGAGTGGCCTAGTCAAAGTCCTGACCTGAATCCAATTGAGATGCTATGGCATGACCTTAAAAAGGCGGTTCATGCTAGAAAACCCTCAAATAAAGCTGAATTACAACAATTTTGCAAAGATGAGTGGGCCAAAATTCCTCCAGAGCGCTGTAAAAGACTCATTGCAAGTTATCGCAAACGCTTGATTGCAGTTATTGCTGCTAAGGGTGGCCCAACCAGTTATTAGGTTCAGGGGGCAATTACTTTTTCACACAGGGCCATGTAGGTTTGGATTTTTTTTTCTCCCTAAATAATAAAAACCACCATTTACAAACTGCATTTTGTGTTTACTTGTGTTATATTTGACTAATGGTTAAATGTGTTTGATGATCAGAAACATTTTGTGTGACAAGCATGCAAAAGAATAAGAAATCAGGAAGGGGGCAAATAGTTTTTCACACCTCTGTATACTGGAGTACAGCCTATGAGTTTCCTGAGAAGCAGGCAGAAGTGCTGCCTGCTCGCCTGACTAGTTTGAATTTCCTAGGGTGCAAATATTTTGATTGTTGTGGATTAGCAGCAGACATTTGTTAAAAGCAGCACTTGTTGCACCTATTCACAATATCCTGAACTGGAACAGGTAGTTTAGAAAAAATGTGATTTCTGATCATTGGTAAGTACAGGATGACAGAAAATACCCATTGTGACACTTGGGGTCGATGTTGCCCCGTAAAACCCACAGACAACACGTCCAAACACCAGGTAAAAGCCCCATTAATATTTTTAATTACTTCAATAATGTGCACACAGCACCTCCACATCCACAATACTCAATAATCAATACAATAATACTATAAATCACAATAAATCAATCCTCCACTCCCAGCAGCTCTGTCACACTTCCTCCCAACTCCGGCTCTTCTGCTGGGTTTCCCACAGTCCTTTATATAATCCGTGACCCGGAAGTGCTTCTGTCCTTCAGTCCATGTGATTCCATAGCACTTCCGGGTCAGATGGAAACTCTTATTTTTCTTCAGCCTGGAAGTACAGGGCTATAGGGAAAGTAACAATCCCTGTGCCTCCCTGCATCATCCCCTGGTGGAACCCACGGTATCCAGCAGGGCCGTGAAGCTGAACTCCATGTTCCATGATGCCCTGCGAGGATCCGGGGCACCTCCATGTTGCAAGGAGGACTCCATCTAGCGGTCTGGGGGTGCTGGCCGGGATAACCTGCCGGCCATCTCTCACACCATCCCTCCATTTGTAGCCAGACATAGGACAGAGTCCATGTATACTACATAATGATGGTAGACAAGCATTCATTCAAGGTTTGCAAGGTCTCTTATTTCAGTTCCTGTTCTCATGATTCTTATTTGAGTTATCTTCTTTAAACAGTTTCCCTGATAAACCATATGAGACAAATACTTGTTGAGGAAATTTGCAAACAGTTGTTTGCAGACTTCATGCTGGGAGCAGAAATGTTGAGTTCTTAGTACTTTTTGAAAGCTGTTAACTTGCCAGACCTTCTTGTGTGAGCATTTAATCCAGTTTCCCTAATCTTTTTAATTAACTGCCACACTGTCTTGCAGCGTGATGTTTGAGATTTATGAAATATTTCACAAGTTTCTTTTTTACTTCTTCTCTGTATTTAGTTTCACAGCCAAGCACGTGTTACAGTAAAGCCCTCTGGCTTCAGTAGACAACTCTTTGATGGATCTTCATAACATTTGTAGTCATCCACTCCATTTCCTCCTTGCTGCATGTTTTCTTAATGGTATTAAGGCAGTGAGGAGTTTGGTTTTGGGGATACATGGCTGATATCAGTTACACATTTATGAGGTCTGTATAATGTTTTCCCACTTACAAAACAATGCATGTAAGAATTAAATATACTCCTCTTTGAGGTACACAGGAATATTTTAATAACTAAACTCTGTAGATTTGCACCTTAGAAAGTTCAAAAAGATACAGCTTTATTATACACTATATACAATTGGTTCCACGCAGTCACGACTTCTCAGTCCTTTAATTCTCTCTTCAGCCGCCTCCACTCCTCCCTCACAAGCTCCGTCTTCCTCCTCCCAACTCCAGCTCCTTGATGGGAGTGAGGCGGCCCCTTTTATCATGCCCTGGATGTGCTCCAGGTGCTTGATGATGGTCTTCCAGCAACACTTCCTGGTGTGGCGGAAGTGCTGTCCTCCAGGGCTCAGGAACCATCCAGGCAGCCCCTTGGTTGAGCCATGGACCCCCGCGGGTTTGAGCTTCCAAGCTCCGTATCCGTGACCCTTGATGGAAATCAGGGGGGCTGCCATCTTGCGTTCAGGGAAGATATTGCCCCCTTCCCTGTCCTTCCCTGATTCAGGCGTCCCGGTGGGGCAAGGTCCCTGGCCACCTGCCACACAGGACTGAACCTACTATTAATGATTATGAATATTAATGATTTTAATTACTGACAAAAATATTCTTGTGTGTAAAGGCATTTATGAAAGTGTAAATGCAGTTCTTTAACTTTGACTATTATTCTAAGAATGAGATAGCAAGCAAAAATATTTACTAACCATACCTTATGCCTCTTGTAGTCAATTTTGAAAATACACCATATTCAAGAAAATACAAATCTATGAAGAATTTTTCAAATCCAGTTATGCAGGAGGAATTTGGCAGAAGATTTGGCTTAGTGATTAAACCTTTGGACATTCAACAACAAGGCCACCAGTTCAGTTCCCATTGCCGACTCAGTGTGTGAACCTGGTGAGGTTACTAAGATGGGCGCATTATTATTAGAGTTTCACAAAAGTATAAATTACAACACTGGATTTTCAATATTGGATTTACAGTGGAACACTTTATGGAGTAACCCCAACCCATGCCTAATCTAAACCACCTAAGAAAACGTAGAAGATTTAAGAAAACAGACAAAAAGGAAAGCTATTTTATAGCTTCTATACGGTATTTTATTTTGTAAAAATGGAATTTATTCCTGCCATGAATGAATATCACTTCAATGTTCACAGATCAAAGTAATAAAAGCAGTTTATATTAATGTCATTTACTAAATTGCTGGGAATACATCTTTTAAATGTTCCAGTAAACTCAGTAGGAATTATTGGCCCATTCATATTCTCAAAAAGATTGTGCCATAGAAATGAGTGTGCGGACAACTGTAGCCGTGACCTCTTAAAAACTGCTTTCATGGATTTACTGAAAGAATTCTGTGGAAGCGAGCCCAGAGTTTGAAATAAGGAGCAGCTCCCATACCTGCTAGGAGCCAATCATTTAAATATGTTGAGCACTGGTTTTGAAAATTTCAAAAGCATAACCCTCATTATATTTTAAAATATACATAGCATGATATGAAAACATCTGTAGTGTATAGGTAAGGAGCTTTGGGGCCATTTTTTCAATGAAATATACCATGGACAATCACAATGTTGACTGTTTAGTTCACAACAGTGGCTCATTGTATGGACCTTTTTGTGGCAGCTTTTCTACCTCTCGATACTGTAGACTATGACAAACATTACACAGTAAAGCCTGATTGGATGGTGTTCATTATGGAAAAAAGCAATAGATTAAATGAAATTCCATTTAAAACAAAAGACCATAACTCCTTAATGGCTAAGTATAATCTGGCTGGTCCCAGTCCCCTAATCTTTTCTTTGTGACACTGAGTCTGCACTTCACCTGCCAGTTCTTATGTTGCAGAAATACTGAAACAAGTAGTGAATTTGGTACCTTGAAAGCACCATGGGGTGGTGTTTAAATAGTGAACGCTCTATTTAAAAATGCATTTTAACCAGAGAATATAACACAGAATTAGAAAACACAAGGTAATCAGTTCTCTTAACACCACTGATTCTTTATGTGATCTTGTAAGAATCCCTTCATATACATGTGCTAATATTTTAGCATTACCTTTACTGTATGTATTGTTCGCATTGAGCTTGTTGCAATACTGTTAGGCTTTAAAAAGATTCTATATACAAAAACAAGCTTTTCGAATTTTAACCAAGTTAATGTCCACAAGGAATCCAGCCAGGATGGAGGTTCAGGGCGTGTTTTGTAAACCTGTGGTGACCCAACTATTGATGTTTTTCCTGAAACTTTGAGTATTTCTCTGACAGACTCTGTGGTTCCTGCCTGATTCAAAAGGACAACAGTTAACTCTGTGCCTTAGAAAACAAAAGTGGACTGTCTGAATACCTACAGACCGCTGGCACTCACTCCAATCATGTTTAAGTGCTTTGGGAGACTGGTGCTGGGAAACTGTAAAACGAATACTGCAGATAGTTATGATCACTTCCAATTTGTATACTATAACAACGGGTCCACAGAGGAAGCCATATCCGTTGCACCTCATATCATCCTTGCCCTTCAGGATAATAAAAACTGTTAAACTAGAATCCTTTTTGTAGACTACTGCTGAACATTTAACACTGTTGTACCATCAAAGCTGGCCACCAGGCTTCTCAATTTAGGACTCGGCACCACCCTCTGCAAGTGGATTTTGGACTTCCTAACCATCAAGCCTCAGCATGTAAAATGTAGCAGCATCATATCCTCAATGCTGACCCTCGCTATAGGCACTCCACAGGGTAGTGTGCTGAGCCCACTTCTGTACTCCTTTTTCACCTATTGTGTGGCCAAACACAGCTCCATCTAACACTATCACTTAATTACCATATATACTAACGTATAAGTTTGGTCTTGAAACCCGAAAAATCAATCATGTTCAAAAATACGACACACTTTTTTTTTTTTTATTTTACATCTTCTTGCCTCCTCCAATCTTGCATCAATTTCTCAGACGCATCGAATTTTGTTGCAGCAGCGCAGTTACCAATTTCTTTCGCCACTTCAACGACTTTTAATTTAAAACCAGCTTCATATTTTCTTCTGATCGAACGCTCCATCGTAGATAAGGGATGCTCTTATGATAAAGGTGTATGGGGGTGTGAGATACAAAAAACACAAAACAGTGCAAACGTTGCTTTGGAATAGTGCGGGTATTACCGTGTGGTCACAATAGAGAGAGAGGAGGGGAGGTTAGGAGCACACGCTGATACAGCACATTGCCACACCCACATAGAGAAAAAAAAGGCTGTGTGCTCCATGGTTACTCTCTCAGGTGGGCGTTAACATATCGTAATCTCTTGGACCAATAGCAGGAGTTTTCCGCATTCGACTTATATGACCAACATTATAAAATACCATAAATTATACAGTAAAATCAACTCCCGACTTATCCATGGGAGAACTTATCCGTGAGTATATACGGTAGTCAAATATAACCATGAAATTTGTGGTTAAAGAAAAATTTATTTTTTTACTGCATTTATAACTAAAGTAAATAAAATCGTTTTATTTATAAAAAATGTTTTATATATTTTTACTTTTTCACCTTTCTACCTTATCAACTTCAAAAACTCAGCTATTATAAATATAAAGGTATTCATTTCACCCCTAATGCTGATGATTTAATTATTGCTTTTATTTTTCAATTTGGAATTAGCAGTTACTTATTTTATTTTTTATTTAACCATACTTAATGCAGATAACTAGATGCACATAAGCTTTTTTTGCCCGTGTTGCTTGCTTTCCTTCTTACAGCCAACAATACTCCTTTGAGCTGCTATAACAATGCTTCTGCTTCAGCTGCTATAATTTAGTTTGCATTAGAGCTCCCATTTAGATTATTAATTAAAGTCAGTATCATATTGATGAAGTCTGTTTGAATTGGTTGCCTCTCTAGTATCATTAATAAATCTTACGTGAGAAGTAACAAGGTGGTGAAGGATAATGGATGACATGAACACAGTTCCATTTTCAATCTGTATTCATTGTACTGCTGCAGCAGCACTTCATTTATTGATGCCGCACAACATGTGTGCATACACATTCCCTGAGGGTCACATATAGTGAACATTATATGAGCAAAAGGAAGAGGAAAAGAAGAGAAAAGGATCTCAGGCTAAAAGAAGGGAATGGCTGATTCTGCAGCACCTTCTTTTCACTGTGCTGCAGGCAACTAATCATCCTGGACAAATGTTGTTCCACTGGCACATGGCTTCTTCCATTCTAGATATAGCTAACGATGCTCAGTAATATCTTTAAGCTTTTACATTTTTAGCTTTCATTCCTACAAATATTTCCTTTAAAATGCCAGAAATTTTCTTGTAATATGTACCATTTCTCATTCACACTTCCTCTCTATTTCTAAAAGGATCAGTCATTCTTGAGGCTGCACTGTCATTCAGGTCCATGTACTTTTTGATATTTGAAATTTCATTTCAGAAAATATCATTTAAAAAGTATACGGACCCATTCAGTATGGTAAGCAGGTCTATGGGACATTCAGGTCCAGTTTTACATCGGTTGTTTTTGACTTGCTACTTGAAGCTGCTGTAAAGAACACTGGTTAGTGTGCCGTGCTTTGTATAATATTGTCACCATAAGTGTCTACATGGTGCATGTTGTATGTCTGTAAGGAACAAACAGTACTATATGTCTCTTCTGTATGCTGTAGATCTGCACTAGGGTTTTTCTTTTAATACAATAGACAGCACAGTAATTCTAAATAGCAAAATGAAGTAATTTGAAAGAAATTATAACACAGTGAACTCTGATTATTGTCATTCTTATCATCAATTTCTGCTACGATGATTAAATTCCACTGAATAATCTGGACAGTACAGTATATCTAAATATGGCAGATAAGGTCGATTCAAGATCTTCGTATGTTGATAATGGTTGAGCATACATTGTCTGAACTGATTGGATGATGATATGAGTCATGTGCTTAGTTAATTCTTTATGATTTTCATGTACAATTTTACCCTGAGGTGCAGTAATTTTCCCCACAGACTCTTTGTGCTGTAACATAGCCCAGAGGAATGGACTATTCTCTAGCCTCATTTAACTTGACCAATCTGGGAGAACATGATCAGTTTTAAGAGTTTAGAGCTGGATATCGAAATAACATGACCTGTTCAATAATGCTGAGAATAATCATAGCCCATATGCTTTTGTGTTGCTTGTTTGCAAGGTCTCAGTTAGTTAGCAGTTCCACCTAATTGATTTAATATGAGATAGTATGATACTAGTATTTAGAAAATTTCCTTTTTGTGGCTCACACTTAAGTAGCGTGGGTATCATGCATGCAATGGAGTCCATAATCTTGGCTTCAGTCATTTTAAGTTGCATGGTGCACATTTCATAATTGCATGAATTGTGAGTGTGTTGTCCTATGTAGAGTAAAAGTGAATACAACGCCAAAATAACAAAGGTGTGTTTTCCTTGCCCCTTGGGTGGCTGTAGTAGGATCCTGGGTTGTATGCTATATAGAAACAATTGATAAACTGCATGAAGGTGATGCATTGAGCAGATTGTCATCAATAACACGTCCGAGTTTTAAACCAACACTGACTGCATGGTGGTACAGTACAGCTGTGATGAGCCTTATGTTTAATATTAAATAATTTAGTTAAGACCCAAGATATAAGAGTATATATGCCTAATTTGTGGCCTGAGTTCTTTTTCAGTGCTCTCTGTGTGATCTATCTGAAACCCAATATGTAGAATCTGAAAGAATGCACACCTTCTGCTTCACTAAGAGGGGCTTGGAAAGAGACTTACATTCTGTTAGTGTTTGTTTTGTTTTAGGTCATCTCTTCACCAAATGTTGTCTTTTCATTGCGGGCATTTGAGCAAAAATGAGATACCAGATATAGTCTAGACTGAAACCCTGTTTGTACTGTATAGGTCAGGGACGGTTCTGCTTCCTAGCATTGCTGCGGTTGACCATTATAGACTACTTCTTCATACTACTACAGAAAATTGTCTGGAGCCTAGGTACAACTTTGTCTATAATGTCAATCATAATTTCAATTAATAGTGAATGTTCACCATCAGTACAGGAGTTTCTCCAGAGCAACAGTCATAGCCATGGCCGGATTAAGGTGGGTGCTATTGATGCTGCAGCATTAGGCCCATTCCTGAAACAGGCCCAGATGAAAACAGACGAGAATTTTCCGGAAGCTGAACAGTTTTCCTTTGCTATATTAACCTCAAAATAATTCATAGAATGAAATTTGGAGTCCGACTTTCAGACGCCTAGACACAGCGCTACTTATTATACAGTTACTATTGTTCTTTGCGCTGTGACGTACTGTAACTATAATGTCGTTGTGTTTATTGTTAACCGAAGATTTCAAGTAAATGCTATCAATTTTATGTTAAACAGTATACTTAGTAATTTAGCTGCGTTTTTTGCAACATCTTGGGAATTCTTGCCACTTTATTATTGTTCGGTAAGTGCCACGTAATAAATTTTTCACCTTGAAAGTTAGTTGTACAGTAAAAATCGATGGCTATTTAAATGGTTATCTGTAAATTAAAACTAAAAGCCGGCCCGCGGGCCGGGCATGGATGTTTAGAATTTTTAAAATCCTTGACAGGATTCTGGTCTATTATGAAATTTAAATCGTGGATAGATTTTTACCCTCAAGAGCCTGAACTGAGTCACTTTGACCCAGTGTCTCTGCAAATTCATTTTTTCTTACTCTGTTTCGTAAGAGAATTGCAACATTGTGTATTTCATTGTTAGGTTTTCTGCATTAAGTGCACTTTTCAGACAATTGATATTGAATGTTGATGTTACATAGTTTGATGTTAATCTGGAGTTGTTATGATACTATGTTGTTGTTATTATTCATGTTCAATAAAGGCTGGCTGGTTGCATCGCAAGCAAGTCTCCTTGGTCAGTCTGAGTGCGCATGTACGGTGAGTGTTGAATGCACATGCCGAGAAAAAATAGGTCTTTTTTGCGCTGCAGCATCAGGCCCAATTTAGTCTTAATCCAGCCCTTGTCATAGCCTGTAGTCCATGTTGAGCTTGCCCCTGTTAAACTGAGATATGCTCAACACTATACCCAGGGGAATGGTTTGATGAATGTGTGGGTGAACAAAATGGCTTGATTTGAAAATATATACAGTATATATAAGTGGAAGTTTACTGGTGAAAGGAAGATGTTGGGGAGAAGACTCCAATGGGCTGGACATGTATGGAGACAAACGGAAAACAGTTCTAAGGAGTGTATTAGAGATAGAGTTGCCAGGAGAGAGGAGAGGAATACCTAATACCAGATAGAATGAGATAGGAATGAAGGATATGAAAGAGTATAGAGACGGCCGGAAATAGATAGATTCTTTCTTTAGCATTGTTATCTATCTATCTATCTATCTATCTATCTATCTATCTATCTATCTATCTATCTATCTATCTATCTATCTATCTATCTATCTATCTAGTAATTAGTAACTGGTAATTGGACATACAGTACTTACTGGATTCAACACATCCTGGGCTTAGGTGCTAGAAGGAAATGTGAACAAAGCTGATACCCTGAACAATTTTTTAATAGATTTTTTCCCTCAATCTATCTCCACCACCACTTTCTTTCAATGACCAGTCTCTCCACACTATCCCTACTGTATCAACAACTGTTACCACTTAAACAGTATGAGCCATGATAAACCCACCGCTGACCATCAGTAACGGCTATCCATAACTGACAAGCAAGTGAAGAGACAACTGAGGAGGTTACACACAGGAAAAGCTGTGGGACCAGATGGAGTGAGTCCTCGAGTTCTTAAGGCCTGTTCTGACCAGATTTGTGGTATCCTCTGTTACATAGTGACAGACTGAACAGATTGAATAAGTCACTTGTCACTTGTTCAATCTGTCACTAAGTCTCCAGAAAGTGCCTTTGCTCTGGAAAACTTCCATTATTGCTCAAGTTCTAAAGAAGGCAAGGTTCCTCTTCACCTAATGACTTCTGACCAGTGGCACTCGTTTTAAACATCATGAAGACGTTTGAGATGCTGGTCCTAGACAATATGAGTCCTCCTGTCAAGGAGCACTTATGCCCACTGTGGTTTGCCTGTCAGACAAAGACTGAAGTGGTGGATGCAATTATCTGTATTCTTTAGATAAGTCATCAAAAAGCTATTTCTGGAAAAAGCATAACTCAATTGGTATTTTATATTAAAAATAGATTAGACCTTTTTTATGTTTCGCGTTTTCAGCTCAAGCAGCAACTATTACATTGCCACCACATTATATTTCATTATTAAATACCAATTACTTTCAAACGTACTGGATTTAATACATGTTTAGTTATTATAAATGATTTATGGAACCATATTAAAGTGGTGGAGTAGCCCAGGTTCTCACTGAGGCATAACAGTCTGTTCCAGGTGGAGTCTTACTGAGTTTTACATGTACTATGTCATTGCCTTATGTACATACAAAGCAGAATTCTGCTGTGAATGAGGTCCTCATGTCATCAGGACTTGTCTGTCTAAATGATAAATAATCATATTATTCAATCAAATTGCAAATTCTGCTCATCATGATGCAGACATTATTATTATTATTTTATGAGAAAGGTACAGTTTTTTTTAACACACATGTGACTGTTGATGCAATACACCAAGGATATTATACCCTGTTCCTGGAGGGCTGCAATTACTAGTGCCAATGGAACATAACATGTTGCCTTAATTTTAATTGAATTGCAGTTTGTTTTATATTTTCTGTAACAGCAGCTACACAATAGTGAGATGGAAAGTGTGTCAACAGATGACCAAGCTAACTTAGATCCCATTTGTACCTGTGTCTTTCATACACTGTCTGTCTCAATAAAATATCTAAAAAAAAAAAACAATGAAGGTCTGCTCTGGTCAACAAAACATTTGAAAAGTAATTCAAAAAATAGTTTTGGAAATGACTGGTATGGCAGAATGTAACACTAACAAGTTTCATTAACACATAAATGGGAAATTGGTTGGAGTGAAAATGGAAAATGGTGGCTCTTTAAGAACTGATGCCCCTAAGCTGGCTGGTCATCTGCTGGCTTGCTTTGTGTATCTTTATTGCTTGGCTGCCAGGTAAGACAAAAAACCATTAAGCAAGTCAACTATGATTATGGCATAAGAATTATGATAAACTAGTGACATTACCTGTCAAAGACAGAAAATAGAGAAATTGGGAGTGTGCACCCCTCAGCTTTCTTGTGTACTGAGATAGAGGAAAAGGTTATCAGAACGACTTCCAGTTGTGCAATATTTCTCAATTATCAAATCTCTTTGTTTGTCATCATAACTAATTGATAATATTGATATACAAGCATTTATCTCTATTTATAATCAAAATTTATATTAAAATGATATTTTCACACTTAGGGAGGTCGAAAACGGTGGTGGAATTTTTTCAGGATTACATATGCATTACCTCAGTTACCTCAGTCACCTAAAAACATAGAAAAAGTGTAGTATTATATAATATTTGTTGCAATAAATTACTATAGTTAAAACTGCATTTAGCTACATTTAATTATGATAATGATGGCGGAAATAAAAAAAATATATAAAAATAAATGTATTACTAGGAACACAACTAAAACGTAGCAGCTTATTGTTCCCATTTCATCTTTCTATTTACATGGCATGTTCAAGGTTTACATGTTATTGTTAAACTGATGATGTGTAAATTAAAATAAAATGAATAATAGTTATTGAAAGGATATGCTTTATATTGAATACAGTTTTTAATTTCGTGTACACATTTATATTTCCATGATACAAAAATTTTGGATGATTGTTTAAACAAAATACTACTTCTGGTTGAGCCATTTATCGGTTTGCTTTTTATTTTTATAAATATCTATACTAAATTTGAATCATCTATCTGTAATTATAACTATAGTTTATTTGAAAGTTCATGAAAGTTTTCAGTTAAAGTACCTCTTCTTGTTGTTGGAGGTGACCCAAAGTTGATAGGAGTCCTTATTTATGACATAAAGCAGGTGTACAAAATCTCACAGACCGAGGTCAAAGCGTTGTCGAGTTACCGTGTTTACACACAGACCGACATCATTTCAGAAATGGTATTTTTGGACTCGGTCTAAAATGTCCAGGAACAGGGTATAATATCCTTGGTGTATTGCATCAACAGTCACGTGTGTGTTAAAAAAAACTATATCTTTCTCATAAAATAATAATAATGATAATTATGTCTGCATCATGAGAAGCAGAATTTGCAATTTGATTGAATAATATGATTATTTATCATTTAGACAGACAAGTCCTGATAACACGAGAACCTCATTCGCAGCAGAATTCTGCTTTGTATGTACAGTTAGGTCCATAAATACTTGGACAAAGATAACTTTTTTCTAATTTTGGTTCTGTACATTACTACAATGAATTTGAAATGAAACAACTCTGATGCAGTTGAAGTGCAGACTTTCAGCTTTAATTCAGTGGGGTGAACAAAACAATTGCATAAAAATGTGAGGCAACTAAAGCATTTTTTGAACACAATCCCTTCATTTCAGGGGCTCAAAAGTAATTGGACAAATGAAATAACTGGAAATAAAATGTTCATTTCTAATACTTGGTTGAAAACCCTTTGCTGGCAATGACAGCCTGATGTCTTGAACTCCTGGACATCACCAGATGTTTGGTTTCCTCCTTTTTAATGCTCTGCCAGGCCTTTACTGCAGCGGCTTTCAGTTGCTGTTTGTTTGTGGGCCTTTCTATCTGAAGTTTAGTCTTCAACAAGTGAAATGCCTGCTCAATTGGGTTAAGATCAGGTGACTGACTTGGCCATTCAAGAATTTTCCACTTGTTTGCTTTAATAAACTCCTGGGTTGCTTTGGCTGTATGTTTTGGGTCATTGTCCATCTGTATCATGAATCAATTTGACTGCTGTATTTAGCTGGATTTGAGCAGACAGTATGTCTCTGAACAGCTCAGAATTCATTTGGCTGCTTCTGTCCTGTGTCACATCATCAATAAACATTAGTGTCCCAGTGCCACTGGCAGCCATGCATGCCCAAGCCATGACACTGCCTCCACCGTGTTTTACAGATGATGTGCTATGCTTTGGATAATGAGCTGTTCCACGCCTTCTCCATACTTTTTTCTTGCCATCATTCTGGTAGAGGTTGATCTTGGTCTCATCTGTCCAAAGAATGTTTTTCCAGAACTGTGCGGACTTTTTTAGATGTTCTTTAGCAAAGTCCAATCTAGCCTTTCTATTCTTGAGGCTTATGAGTGGCTTGCACCGTGCAGTGCACCATCTGTATTTACTTTCATGCAGTCTTCTCTTTATGGTAGACTTGGATATCGATATGCCTACCTCCTGAAGAGTGTTGTTCACTTGGTTGGCTGTTGTGAAGGGGTTTCCCTTCACCATGGAAATGATTCTGGGATCATCCACCACTGTTGTCTTTCGTGGACGTCCAGGTCTTTTTGTGTTGCTGAGTTCACCAGTGCTTGCTTTCTTTCTCAGGATGTACTAAACTGTAGATTTTGCCACTCATAATATTGTAGCAATTTCTCGGATGGGTTTTTTCTGTTTTCGCAGCTTAAGGATGGCTTCTTTCACCTGCATGGAGAGCTCCTTTGACCGCATGTTGACTGTTCACAGCAAAATCTTCCACATGCAAGCACCATACCTCAAATCAACTCCAGGCCTTTTATCTGCTTAATTGATAATGACGTAACGACGGACTTGACCACACCTGCCTATGAAATAGCCTTTGAGTCAATTGTCCAATTACTTTTGAGCCCCTGAAATGAAGGGATTGTGTTCACAAAATGCTTTAGTTGCCTCACATTTTTATGCAATCGTTTTGTTCACCCCACTGAATTAAAGCTGAAAGTCTGCACTTCAACTGCATCTGAGTTGTTTCATTTAAAATTCATTGTGGTAATGTACAGAACCAAAATTAGAAAAAAGTTGTCTCTGTCCAAATATTTATGGACCTAACTGTATATAAGGCAATAACATAGTACATGTAAAACTTAGTTAGAATCCACCTGGAACAGACTGCTATGCCTCAGTGAGAACCTGGGCTACTCCACCACTTTAATATGGTTCCATAAATCATTTATAATAACTCAACATGTATTAAATCCAGTACGTTTTAAAGTAATTGGTATTTAATAATAAAGTATAATGTGGTGGCAATGTAATAGTTGCTGCTTGAGCTGAAAACGCGAAACATAAAAAAAGGTCTAATCTATTTTTAACATAAAAATACCAATTGAGTTATGCTTTTTCCAGAATTAGCTTTTTGATGACTTATCTAAAGAATACAGATAATTGCATCTACCACTTCAGTCTTTGTCTAACAGGCAAACCACAGTGGGCATAAGTGCTCCTTGACAGGAGGACTCTTGTTGTCTAGGACCAGCATCTCAAACGTCTTCATGATGTCAAATCTCACAGACCGAGGTGAAAGCATTGTCGAGTTATCATGTTTACACACAGACAGACATCATTTCAGAAATGGTATTTTTGGACTCGGGAAGGTCTAAAATGTCAAGATTCATCAAAATCTCGAGGTTGAATTTTTTCACGACACTATACTATGTATACACGAAAGTGATACATTAAAAAATACTTAATATTTGATATCTCTTGCCTTGTGTGTACCATAAGTGTTTTTCCTATGCCTTTCATTTGGTATCCTCTTTGACTCAATCAGATTTATTTTAAGGGGTGGCACAAAAGGTACCATCATTAATATCACTCCAGTATTGCTTCAGTTCCTGCCTGGGGTGCCTTTCCTCCTCCCCTTATTTGTGTAGCTTTCAACCAGGAATTCAGGTTGTCTCTTACACTCAAAATACAAGCAATTACTTTGTCTTAGCTGTGAAGTGACTTTGTGTGGGTGTGTTTGCGAGTGTGTTCTGCAGTGGATTGTGTTGAACTGGCACACCACAAGAGTTAGCTACTACTGTACACTTGTTACTACTGAAACGGCTTCTGATTCTCCACAACCCCTCCAAACTTTTTATTTTGCTGTATTTTTTTATTTAAAGTGAATGGATTGTATCACTCGTAGAGAAAGGATAGGCAAAGAAAGATACAGAAAAAATGAGAACTCAAAGTGTATTTTCCTCTGCTGTCCTAAGTAACTGTTATTGTAGATTCCCTGTGCGCTTACATATGGGATCAAACTTGCTTTGCCACTTCCAAACCTCACATTTGCTTGTAAATCTTTGTCTATGTAGGGATGAATTGAAAATAAGGTTATTTTTGAGTTGCATTATGTGGTGGGAGTGTGGCCAATGAAAGAATGAAAAAAGTATTAATACATTTGGACAACTGTACATAACTCGGTGCAGGATTTGCTCGGTATTAAAAATCCTAGTGGTAAAATTGTGCCTTTCCCAGAAAACTGTCTCCTTTTGTTTTGATGACTCTGCATAAGAAGAGGAGCATTCCAAAACAGAAACTACAATAGTTTTTAGGATGATAGAAAGTGATACCATATGCTATCTTCTTCCCTTCCTCCAGATGATAGACAACCATTTATACTTTGGGGACAGATATTATTTCTGGGTTTACCCCTTAGTTCAAGGGTTCAAAAGGTTTTTTGTTTTCTTATAGCTCTTGGATAGAGTGAAATCGTTAAACAATATTTTTCTAATTAAAAGTGCTAGTACTTAGCTACTTTCCTTTCCACAGCAATGCCATAACTATAAATAGCTAAACCGCAGTCCCACTCATGACACCATTCATCAGCATCTGGAAGAGTTATTGTGAGGCTACTGTCGACCTCTGATACACACGTCTTGTCTTTAGCCTTCTGTTGGTCCTTCTCCCCTTACACACTGGAGCAGCCCAACACCCCTTGAGAATTTATCTTAATAAATACAATTAATAAATACAACTGTACACCAGCAAAACCAAGGAGCTGGTGGTGGATTTTAGGAGGCCCAGGCCCCTCATGGACCCCGTGATCATCAGAGGTGACTGTGTGCAGAGGGTGCAGACCAATAAATACCTGGGAGTGCAGCTGGATGATAAACTGGACTGGACTGCCAATACTGATGATCTGTGCAAGAGAGGACAGAGCCGGTTATACTTCCTTAGAAGGCTGGCGTCCTTCAACATCTGCAATAAGATGCTGCAGATGTTCTATCAGACGGTTGTGGCGAGTGCCCTCTTCTACGCGGTGGTGTGCTGAGGAGGCAGCATAAAGAAGAAGGACGCCTCATGCCTGGACAAACTGGTGAGGAAGGCAGGCTCTATTGTAGGCATGGAGCTGGACTGTTGGACATCTGTGGTGGAGCAACGGGCGCTGAACAGACTCCTGTCAATCATGGAGAATCCACTGCATCCACTGAACAGGATCATCTCCAGACAGAGGAGCAGCTTCAGCGACAGACTGCTGTCACCGTCCTGCTCCACTGACAGACTGAGGAGATCGTTCCTCGCCCACACTATGCGACTCTTCAATTCCACCGGAGGGGGGGGGGGGGGGGATGGGAGTAAACGTTAACATTATACAAAGTTATTGTCTGTTATACCTGCATTGTTATCACTCTTTAATTAATATTGTTTTTTATCAGTATGCTGCTGCTGGAGTATGTGAATTTCCCCTTGGGATTAATAAAGTATCTATCTATCTATCTATCTATCTATCTATCTATCTATCTATCTATCTATCTATCTATCTATCTATCTATCTATCTATCTATCTATCTATCTATCTATCTATCTATCTATCTATCTATCTATCTATCTATCTATCTATCTATCTATCTATCTATCTATCTATCTATCATGTTAAAGTATCATACTGAAGGAGAAAGGTTCCCCAGGACCACACTATCCTAAAAGTTATCTAAATTAATTACAAATATCCATCCATCCATTATCCAACCCGCTATATTCTAACTACAGGGTAACGGGGAATTACATATGTAAAACCCAAAATAATTGATCACATTAAGTATTCACTCCCTTTAATATGACACATGTAAGTCATTACTGTTGCAGCCAAGTGATTTTAAACCTGACTGGGGATTCAATTAATTTTGTATTAGGAAAGTCTAGCTTGTGATGAGTCAGTATGGTGGCCAACCTACACAACATGAAGACAAAAACACTCCAAACAACTCCGTGAAAAGAGTATTAAAAAGCACAAATCAGTGGATGGAGACGGGGGGATATCCAAGTCACTGAATGTCCAATTAAGTCAATCTTTAAGAAATGGAAAGTGTGTGGCACGACTGAAAATCTGACTAAAGCTGGATGCACGCAAAATTAGACTGTGCAAGAAGAAGACTAGTAAGGGAGGCCATCTCCGAGAACTCTGAAGGAGTGACAAGTTATGGGGGATGACATGGGCTTCATCAATTGCAACTTTATTGGAGATTTGAATTACTTGCCCCCATACAGGAATGGGTGTATATTAACAAATGAAATGAATTTGACTAGACAAAACATGAAATATCTTGGTTCATACTGTCTTCAATGAAATAAAAGTCAAAGTAAATTTAAGAATCACTGCATTTTTTTGTTTTGTTTGTTTGTTTGTTTTTTTCATTTTCCAATCTGTCCCAACCTTTTCTGATTTGGGGTTGTACTAAATGCTGATGTGAAGGAGGTAAATCCTCTTGTGGTTTCTACTTTTAACTCATTTAGACCACTATGCAGAGATCTGTTTTTACTATGACATTAAAGAGTCTTTTCCTCTTGATCAATGTCAGTCCGTCAGTGTCTAAACTGCTTAGTCCTGAACAGGATAGTGGGGTTGGGGGGATGTGTGTGCTGGGGCCTATCCATGCTAGCATAGGGCACAAAGCAGGAACAGTCCCTGGACAGGATTATAGTCCATTGCTTTTCAAACAGACACCTTAGAGCAGTGGTCCCCAACCTTTTTGACAGCAAGGACCACTTTATTAGATGCAAATTTTTCCACGGACCGGTCGGGGGGGGGGGGGAGTTGGTTGGGGGGGGCAGTTTTATACATAATTTACATAACATTTCTATTATTATTAAAGTTATTAAGCAGTTCGCATACGTTTGCAATCTGAGATTTTACTTCTTTTTTTGCATATAACAAAGACATATGCTTTGCATTTGCCAATCCAACAGATTGCACATCACAAACATTAACACTGTTATCGTTTTTTTCGTGTCTGCCGTTTCTATAGGAGGGTGACAATGAGTTAAATTCCAATGGATGTTTTTCAAATGTTGACAAGCAATAAGCAAAAGGTATCACTGAAAACCACAGAAAACAAAAACAGCAAAAAAAAAAAAAAAAACAGTACGAGGAAAGTTCGAAGAAAGAATTTTTTTTACAATGTTTCTGTTTGGGGATCTTTGTGCAAACGTACACATCTGAGCTGCGACCACAGATCTAACTGCTCTGTGGATGATTCGTTCAAGCATTTCAAGGTCACTTCGTTGTAATGAAAGCATCTGTTGAATGTACTTCGTAGTAACGTGATTTCTATAGACTCGCGTCATATGGGGAAACTATCGGGACCATAAAAATACTTTGTTTTAATACTCTCACACCTCGGTCTCTCTCCTCTCTCTGCGCCGCTGCAAAGCCCCGCCCGCCAAGCGTTCTGAAAAGTCTGAGTGAGTCGCCATTGCCGGCAGTTCTCTCGCGGCCCGGCTGTCAGACGGCTGCGGACCGGTAGTGGGCCGCGGACCGGGGGTTGGGGACCCCTGCCTTAGAGGACCAGTTAGTACCGCCAGTCCACCTAACCTGCATGCCTTTGGACTGTGGGAGGAAACCCACAAAGACGCGGGGAGAACATGCAAACTCCACGCAGGGAGGACCCAGGATGCGAACCCTGGTCTACTTACTGTGATGATCATTGTCGAAAAGCAAAATTAAATCAACTGTGATTCAGTAAAATGCGCGATCTTCCAATGGAGTCATCATTTTTTACAGGTGCTGTATGAACTCATTGCAATATGTATGAGTTAATAGTATGGTACCAATTTTTAAATTTTCTGTTTCTAAATTTGTGTCTTCATCAGCACCTTTATTACTTCAACACAACTTTATGTACACTCCATTCAGCTTTTTTCTGTTGTTTAGGAGTGCCTCCTTTTTGAAATTAATTTTCAGTATATTTATCTTACTTTACCACCTTTTAGCACTGGGAAATATTTATACTATATAAGAATGACATAAATAAAATGTGGTTTTTATAAGTGGTGGCTCTGAGGTAGGGATCTGCACTGGTAATCGGAAGGTTGCCGTTTCAAATTCCATAAACGCCCAACGTGACTCTACTCTGTTGGGCCCCTGAGCAAGGCCCTTAACCTGCAATTGCTCCATCCTGGGTATGACGTTAATCTGCATCCAGCCCTGCCAGTAGGCCCTCCAACCTGCAGGGAAAGAACCTGGGGGTTGGTGGCAGAATTGGCACTCCAGCCACCATTAAAAACCTCCCACTGTTCCATTCCATCTGAGCTAACGTGGTGCTGAGGTGCCACCCATTGCATGGCTGCACTTGGGTCCTAATCTGGGGATCCTGAGTTGATTTGTCATCTGGTAGGTGCGGCAATGCGCTCCTCTCTCTCTTTATAACTGCAAGTTTTTTAACCCTTTTTTCTGGCTGAAGTCCTGGACTGTTCATCAGATCACTACATCTCATTCTTATTGCAGCAGCCTGCCTAGTTTACAACCTTAAGCCTTGTTTTCAGGTTACTTTTCTCTTCATATTCATTTACTGTCTGCTGTATAAAATTTGCCTTTCACGAGAATTAAAATTTTTGTCATTAATTACTAAGTCACTATTAGACCTGGTAATGTGCATCTCCAGGTTACCACCATGCCATGTTCTACCAGTCCAGTCTAGCTCTGTTCTTCCAATCATACCATTGCTGCAGGGCTTTGCATCTACTGCTCACAATGCTTCAGGCCTGGAGACATGGCCGTGAAACAGCTTTATCATCATGATCTGGACTGCTTTGGCTTTATTAGCCTTCAGAAGCCTATGAGTAGTGCCTACAGGCATATAATTTCCTGTTCAAATGTACTGTATGTATGCAATTTCCTACCTAAAGCAGGCACTAAATGCCATTGATTGAGCTTCAAGTTCTGAGTGACTTCCAGTAGCTACAAAGACACCGAGTTAGATGAATCTGATTCTGCAGATCGACTGGTTTTAAATGCTTGGAATATGGTCCCAACTTCTGAAATGAATTTAATGGAATACAGCAAAGCTTGCCAGCATGTATTCTAATTATAGTTATTAAACCATAAAACCATACCGACAGAATATAGATGAGAACAGATAGCAGATGACAAAAGTGAGAGTTAAAATGACAGCCAAACTAAAGTGACAGCTAAGCAAACAGTCAAACAAGAGTGAGAGATGAGTGAAGAGCCAAAAGGAGGCAAGAGCTGAGCTGGGCAGCTGAATGAGCTTAGGAGACAGCTGACTATTAGGGAGACCCAGTTGACAGACAGAGAACCCAGTGGGCTTGAATCAAGCAAGTGAGCAAGATAGAGGGGGTACATAAGTGCTTCAGCCGCAAACAATTGCTGTTGGACTGCGTTAAACTGCTGTTCAATGGAGCTTTGAAAAGCCAAGAGCCTGAAATGCTTGGTATCTTTTTCTTTTCCTGCCAACAGTGTCAAAGTGCTAACACAGGCCTGCAGAGAAGGGCTTTAAAGCTTTCATTCCAGGGAAGTGTAAGCATCTTGCAGCTGTAGTATCCACCCAGCTGCAGTCCTGTCCAACACAGTGAAATGATTCCAGACCCAGTGACCTGATTTCAAAAGGTATCTACAGCTCGGCCAGATCGCATGTAATCAATTCACTTCTGAATGTAGCCTCCATTTTTTAGTGCTGTTTGAGGGAACATTATAGTGTAAATGTTGAACATAAAAAATATGTGTAGTTTTGCTTTTCCTGCCAGTAGTAAAGATAGGTTTACTTATCAGATGTGTTTATTTACGAGTTGTGTGAATTGGAGAACCACTTTAGGATCCTGGAAGCTATTATGCTCACTGAAAACTGAATCATCTTAATTTGGTTAGATAATTTGCCCATCTCTGTTTTAGAATTATGTCTCTTCAGAACCTCATTTGAGTCTGTCCACGGACAAAATAAACACCATCATGTTGAGCACAGAGCAACTGAGCAACAGTCAGACAGGAGTCCAAGAAGTCAAGTTAGTCCCTCGATAACCATGTCTCCAATTTGGATTTACAACAGGTACTCACTCCTCAGTAGCATGCAGCTTGATACTTAATAATGCAGTATTCATTACTGGTGATTCCATAATTGAGAATGTGTGGTCGCTGAAAGTCGAGAACGACAAGGAAACGGACACCAATATAAAATTAAAAGCAATTTCTTTATTCTTGGTGAGTTAAAGAAACTGGAGCGCCCCCCCATGCATCCGAAGAGACTGTTTAGGCGTGAGGCGTCCCTCTTCTTTATGCTGCCTCCCCAGCACACCACCGCGTAGAAGAGGGCGCTCGCCACAACCGTCTGGTAGAACATCTGCAGCATCTTATTGCAGATGTTGAAGGACGCCAGCCTTCTAAGGAAGTATAGTCGGCTCTGTCCTTTCTTACACAGAGCATCAGTATTGGCAGTCCAGTCCAATTTATCATCCAGCTGCACTCCCAGGTATTTATAGGTCTGCACCCTCTGCACACAGTCACCTCTGATGATCACAGGGTCCATAAGGGTCCTGGGCCTCCTAAAATCCACCACCAGCTCCTTGGTTTTGCTGGTGTTCAGGTGTAGGTGGTTTGAGTCGCACCATTTAACAAAGTCCTTGATTAGGTTCCTATACTCCTCCTCCTACCCACTCCTGATGCAGCCCACGATAGCAGTGTCATCAGCGAACTTTTGCATGTGGCAGGACTCCGAGTTGTATTGGAAGTCCGATGTATATAGGCTGAACAGGACCGGAGAAAGTACAGTCCCCTGCGGCACTCCTGTGCTGCTGACCACAATGACAGACCTGCAGTTTCCGAGACGCACATACTGAGGTCTGTCTGTAAGATAGTCCACGATCCATGCTACCAGGTATGAATCTACTCCCATCTCTGTCAGCTTGACCCTAAGGAGCAGAGGTTGAATGGTGTTGAAGGTATGCACATACAAGACCAGTTTAAAGCAGCTTCTTATAGTTCAGTACATTAGTTACAAAGAAATTAAATTCTTATAGCTTTAATATCTTCATTAGATTTTGTCTGGTTAGATTAATAAATCCTTATTTATTAATCCATAAGGGACATAGTTCCTGAATCCTTGCTTAAAACTATAAGAAACATCACAGTGATTTATAATATCACAGGGTGTTCTGTTAGTATCAAGAGGTCAGCATTTTCTCATAAAAGAATGCAAGTTAGTCCCTTAAACTGTGCACAAGCTTAATTCTTTTTCTACTTAAATGAAGAACAAATTCATATAGAAGTAAAAATCATATAGCTCTCTGCAGCATGATTAATACAAAATACAATCCTTGGCATTTGTGAGTTAAATACTTATCATTATAGTTAATAATTTTCTTTCTTCCTCAAAAGTTACAAATCCTAACTATATAAATTGTGTAGAACAAATCAGAGACCTTCCAAGAACCAGAATATCCCATGTTACGGCCAAATTAGAACATCTTGCCAAATCTCTACATTGTTTCAGTATGTCAGAGGACCTTCGTATATTTGTGCATCCAAAAAAGAATTTGAAGGACCTTAATTTTGCCTTTCTTCTTGGAAAGATTATATGCAGCAGATATTGTCAGTGTTAGCCTATATTTCCTACACTGTTGGTTGAAAATCTGGTATGCCTGATATTTATAAACTGTTACATGTTTTTTTTTTTTGGAAATGGCCTAGATCAGTGCTTCCCAAACTCAGTCCTGGGGATCCACTGTGGCTTTTTGTTCCAACCAGGTTCATAATCAGTGACATCTGATGACACTGATGTCATTTAATTAGCTGATTTTTTGTTTCTCTTACGCTACATTCAGAAAAGCACAGCAGCATAATTTTTGCATTTATTAGACAAATGGAAATATTTCAGTTATTACAGGTTTAAATGATTAACTCTCTTTTGTTGATTTCATTCTATTTTGCCCATTCTCTGTGCAGTTTTCCCCCTTATTAATGACAATTAAAAACGAGCAAAGCAGACACCCAGGCAAACAACACGGAATCATGAAAGGCAGCAACTGCTTTAGCATCAGACCCAATAATTAGTAAATAATAGATTAATTAAACAATTAGAACACCTAGAAAAGTACAATAGATATAGATAGGTCGTGAGGTCACTGAAAAGGGGTGTGTGACGCTCCCGATATCTATGCAAAAGGACAAAGGTCCAAGTCTTTAGAGTCCTGGCGCCTCCTGCCTTGTTATATGGTTGCGAGACATGGACGCTATCCAGTGACCTGAGATGAAGACTGGACTCCTTCATGTCTCTCCGGAGAATCCTTGATCACCGCTGGTTTGACTTTGTGTTGCTCATGGAGTCCGGAATGAGGCACATGACCTGCATTGTGAGAGAGCGTCAGTTACGGCACTACGGCAACGTGGCACGTTTCCCCGAGGGTGATCCAGCTCATAAGATCCTCATTGTTGGGGACCCGAGTGGCTGGACCAGACCAAGGGGTCACCCACGTAACACCTGGCTGCGGCAGATAGAGGGTCATTTCCAGAGGGTGGGACTGGACCGCGTGTCTGCCTGGGGGGTTGCAAACTGGGATCCCAAGTTGTTTTGTCGTGTAATGGGTGCGGCAACTCACTGTACTGGTGCATGCTCCCCAACTTGACTTGATTTGAAAAGTAGAATGAAATCAAGATGAAAATATTGTTAAAAAGAAAAAATACATTATTGACATATAAATGCTTGGTACATTTTAATATATATATATATATTTTTAATCAGACTTAGTTTTCTAATTTCTATACTGTTCCTAAAACATAGAACTTCAGAATCAGAATTAGAATATCTTTATTGTCATTGTAACAAATGCAACGAAATTAGGTGCAGTCAAAATATAAATAAATATAATTAAAAAAGGATAAGAAAGGATAAGAAGAAATGAGGTAGAACACAAACATTCAACATGAGACCTTAATTGTACATGAACACTATTGCACAAGATGTCATCTATTGCACTGCTGCATTGGAGGTGATGAGGGGGCAATTCAGTGTCCTAATAGCAACAGGGTAGAAACTGTTATTTAGTCTATTTGTCTTTGTTTTGATGCTCCTCTGTCTTTTGCCTGATGTCATGAACGGGGTGTGAGGAGTCTTTTAAGATGTTTTCTATTTTCCTGAGGCATTGAGAGCCGTGCAGTTCATCCAGAGAGGGTAAAGAACAGCCGATGATCTGCTGGTCCATCTTTACGATCCGCTGAAGTGTCTTCCTCTGCGCTGTTGTGCAGCTAGAAAACCACACGCAGAGGCAGTTAGCCCAGGATACTCTTGATAGAGCAGCGATAGAAGGCCACCAGCAGTTTTTGTGGGATGTTATTTTTCCTGAGGATTCTCAAGAAATAAAGTCTCTGCTGAGTCTTCTTCGCCAGCTCAGCTGTGTTCACACCCTAGGACAGGTCTTCCATGATGTGAACTCCCAGGAACTGGAAGTCTGACACCCTCTCCACACAGTCCCGTCTGATGTAGAGTGGTTTGATGTCTGTTTTCTTTTTCCTGAAGTCCACAACGACCTCCTTGGTCTTAATTGTGTTCAGGAGCAGGTTGTTGTCGGTGCACCATGCTGTCAGCCACTCCACTTTGTCCCTGTAGGCGGACTCATCCTCCCCAGAGATGAGCCCTACCATAGTGGTGTCGTCTGCAAATTTGACAATGGTTTTGCTGTGGTGGGAGGGGGCGGAGTCATGTGTGTTCAGCTTGAAGAGCAGAGGGCTCAGCACACACCCCTGAGGAGAGCCGATGCTGATGGCCGAGGAGATGTGAGGGCCCACCCTAACCCTTTGTGTGCGGTCTGTCAGGAAGTCTTTAATCCATAGACAGGTGGAATACAGGAGTCCAAGGGCTAGCAGCTTGCCCACCAATCTGTGAGGGAGGATGGTGTTAAAAGCAGAGCTAAAATCAATAAAGAGGAGACGTGCGTAGCTCCCCTGGTGCTCCAGATGGTACAGGGTAGCATGGAGAGCAGCAGCAACAACATCCTCAGTAGACCTGTTAGCCCTGTAAGCAAATTGGTGTGCATCAAAGGTGGGAGGGACTGAAGGACATGATATGACTAATTAGCCCAGGAATCCAATTAAAAACAGAAGCTGGTTGGAAAAAAACCTGCAGCCATAGGGGGTCTACAGGACCGAGTTTTGGAAGCACTGGCCTCGATTAATCAGAAGAGAGAGTTTCTTTACGAACATGTTGGAATCTCTTGTGTTATCCCATAATATAGCATTACAATTGTCCGGCTGACTGATTACAACACAGTTTGAGTCATAGCATTGTGATCTTAAACTATAAGCTATATTTAATCCTCTCTGTGGTACTTTACTTTTCGCTTTGTCTAATTATAGGCTTCATAAAAATAGACTTCTATAAAAAAGAATCAGAGTTGACTATAAATACCTATCAAGTTAATAATTCTAACTTGAATAATCGTCTTAAGTTGTAAGGGGTGGGCTGCTGCTTATTCAAGAGTTGACAGCTAATAAGCACGTTACCAGAAGTACATTGCAAGGAAAAAATGGAAACGGGTGTTTTGGACCATGAAAACGGAACAGAGGCTTGTCTGTTAAACATCTCATGTTTGTTGTATGTACCATGGCAGAATGGAAAATGGAAAAAGGACAGACAGAGACTGCAGCTGAACCGTCCATACCAGGAAAACGTTTGGACGGCCTCTAGTGATGTCAAGCGCTGCATCAGTTGGCTGTCAGAATGTGTCAGTCGTCCAATACTTTAGAAATGTGAAACTGCTGAGGAGTCATGAGGCGGTCATGTAGTCAGTCGGCCCCTGTGAAAGTAGTTATGTAATCTGACATCCTCAAGGTGATGAGACGCAGCAAACCAGTCGTTAAGTTCGACATTCTCTGCAGCTCAAAGTCTGTACTGCCCATCTTTGACTTCTTATACAAAGTGATTGATTACTAATTGAAAGCAGGTGTGCAGCTCACTTCAAAACACATGAACAAATATGGAGTGACAAAAACAGCATGAAGCATTACTCAGACATCCTGTTCTTTCCACACTGCTGACATCTATTTCCTTGTCTTCTTTTATGTCTGTCACACTTATAATGTACTTTCTTGTTTATTTAATATTCATTGTGTCAGTGGAAATTTCATTATTTTGTGCATTGCTTAAACTGATTGACTAAAGCAATTAATTAATAACACACTTACGGCTTAGCACCTCTTCACTTCTATAGCATTTGTAGTTCATGGGCTTAAGATTTTTAAGTCTATTTCTGCCGAATCACCCGCTGCTTTACACCTGCTTCTCCAGGGAAGCCTCTAGCAGTGCCAGGTTTGTCCTCTTTGCAGTTTCATGAGAACCAAGTTTCTGTCCAGAGAGTGAATATGAGCTTGACTACTTTGTCTACGGATGCAGGCTGGCAGACTTGATCCAACCTGTCCAGTTGTCCTCGCCCATATGTTTTATCCAGATTAGTTCATGACAATAAAAGTGCCAGCAGCACCTTTCTCGTAACTACCTCGATCAATAAGTAAAATATGTGAAAAAGAGCATAAGGCTTGTTCTACTTGAACTCTCTCTGTGTTACTAGTGCATATCCTAGCGAGTTGGCAGCACACTGTTCACCATTCATTTAATTTTAGTTCTGTTTGAATGTGTCATTCTCCCTCCTTGCAGCAGCATGACTTGGCTCTGAAATGCTCATTTAGCTCAACATCAGCAGCACAGGAAGCTTTTCTGGGTGGCTGTAGCTGTGATTAATTGCTGTGTTAACAGAGATCTGTGCATCACAAATACAGTATGTGTATGAATGAGTGTTCATGGTAATGGGGCTTACTGTAAGTCCCATAGTACATTATAACTATTGCATGTTCATCCATCTACTTACTCATCCAACTGCTGAACTATCTGTTTGAACCACCTCTGGAGGGGATGCCCATACATAACTGTAAAATCTATGACATTGGACCAAATTATAGTGACCCATCCATCGGACTGGACACATGTGTTTAGATTGAGGAAGGAAACTGACATGAACAAGTGGTGAACACGCACATCCACTTGAAGGCTTCCCATGTAGTGTGGTCAACCTGAGTTCCTTGGCACCACATTCACACCTTATCAACAGGAATCTGCTAAATTAACACTGCATTGATGCATTCATTTCGAAAATAAAGTTTCAAAAGACAAAACATTCAAACTCATTCTGTTCTTACCTGTCATGTAGATGCTTCCATGCTTAACTTCTCCCACCGTCTACTTTATCCATCAGGGGCAGCTACCATTGAACATGCATTACTCTGCCTGGCTACAAGATTTGACTTCAAGGATTCTTCATCCCTTTAACTCGGCTTCATTAGTGTGACAGACAGATGAGTTTTTAATTAAAGGAAGGGAAAGATGAGTAAATCAAATGTTTCAGAAATAAGAATAACTAGAAACCATTACTTACCATTTACAGTTGTTGGACATCCCGTCTGCTTTACTTTTGCAGATTTTTGAGATCTCAGTCATTTCACTTTATCTTTTGTTTTTATGTTCTGGCCACCCTTTCTCTCTGCCACAGAGCATTTGTCCTCCTCATCCCAATTCTAGCACAGGGCAGATATTTAAACCCTACCTGTTGTTCACTTCCTGTTGCTCATTGCAGATAGTTTTGATGTCAGTACTGACCATCAGATCTATTGCTGATACCAGACCACTGCATCCTCTTAGGCTGTCTTGTGCCTCTGAACGTATGAATCAAGCTACTTACTTACTTACTTGTCTGTGTAAAGCAGTGATCCAGAAGTTTTCTTATGGAGTTCCCTTCTACTGTTTTATGGGTTTGTTCTCATAACTCAGTTACCACAGCCTGTAATTTGGGTAGTGTCTCCTAAACTCCAAGATGTGGTCACACTTACTACAAATCAGAAAACTGGCAGCGGCTGTTCCTGGGAATTACCCTTCACTAGTTGGAGAAAGTAGGGTGAAATGACGCCTTTTATTGGTGTCATAATAACTAAATAGATTACAAATGCAAGCTTTCGAGCCAGCTAAGGCCCCTTCATCAGGCAAAGTGTAACCTCTGAGTCTTTGTAGCTTTTTCAAGTCTCTGGAGTCTCTTGTAATATAATTGCAACTCCTTAACCATATCTTGCAAGTTGTTCTCCAGGAGAAGAATTAAATTGTAGACCTCTTCTTGGATATTCCTTTTGAGGCTCTAGCAAATTTTTATTAGATGGTTTCGTAGCCTCTCTGAGCTTCTGATGCATAGCTGTTCTGAAAATCGGCTGTTGTAAGTGTGTATGGTTGGATTTTGTATCAAGAGGCCTTTAGGAATGAGGTTTTCCTTTTTGCATTTGGTCAAGAAGAAGACATCGCTGTCCAAGTGAGCTAGTTTCTTCCATCAGGATTTCAGTGCCATGTCAATCCGGTACATTGTGGTGTCTGGTATATCCATAGCAGTAGAGTGTTGTTCCGTGTTAGCCATAGATTGATACAGGAGAAAGTAGGGTGAAATGACACCTTTTATTGGCTAGATCAGTGAAAGGCAACCTTATTCGAGTTGCGGCACACTAAGTCCAAAAATTTTCTTTTGCGGCGCACCTGAGGGACTGCCCATTAATAAAGTCGTGACGACACAATCTATGGACAATCGCCAATAAAAACAGTAGCGTTTGTATTTTCTCGTTCTATATTTGCTCCACCTTCTTTCATCCGTACAGTGAACGAGATCTTCTAACAACGAGACTTTTTAAGTCTCACGAGATGTGTTTTTGACACCGCTGGTGTTGATATTGTGATGAATGGTGAACAGCAAAAATTTTAACTTGCATTCAAAATAAATACATTCGTTTATTCAACAATCTGATTAACCGTTATCTGTTTTTCCAACATAAAATATTTTTTTTTAAACATTATCTTTTTAATCAACCAAAAGTTCAAAAACACTAGCAATTTTAAATATTTTACAAACGTTTTCGCAGCTCCCCTAGAAAAGCGCACCAGTTGCCCGACAGTGGGCTAGATAAATAGATTACAAATGCAAGCTTTTGAGGCAGCTAAGGCCCCTTCATGCATTTGTAATCTGTTTAGTTAGCCAATAAAATGTGTCATTTCACCCTACTTTCTCCTTCACTAGTTGGAAACTACAAAGGAGTGCACTTTCTGTGGACTCTTCTCCTCTCAGATCAATATTTGTAGTCTTTGTTCCCTGACTTAATTTCTCTCCCTGCAGGGGCGGCTGTAGGCTCGTGGCGGCTCTGGGCAGAGAAAGAATCGGTGGCCCCTTTGCCTGCCAATGTCAATATGGTATCTTATGCACGGCGGACACTGCATAGCCGTCTCGTGCTCATGACACGCTTCTATATGCGCGTGTCTGTAACTTGAAAACCAAGTGGTGGCCCATGATATTCTCATTATGGCAGAACGTTATAATACTACATATAGCTTACTGCTCCGACTCTAGCGACATTAGTAAATACAGCGTATTAATTAACAAGAAACACAATGTTTTTCGGCCACATTGCCGTCAGCTCTGTCGTTATTTTCTCTTTCTGTTTTATATTCAGTATATGTTGGCTTGGTGGCCCTGTGCAGGTGCACAGTTTGCACATGCCTAAGGCCACCCCTGCTCCCTGTAAAATACATGATAGGTGATACACCTGTTGATGGTCCATTATGTTTGAACGGTAAGACCACTCGTTTCAATCCCCATCATTACCTTCCAGTGTAACTAAGTCACACTGTTTACATATAGAAATGATTGTACCGTATATGTATAGGTCCTGTTGTTTACTATAGATCAGGGGTCCCCAACTCCAGTCCTGGAGGGCCCCAGTAGGTGCAGGTTTTCATTCTAACTCTTTTCTTAATTAGTGCCCTGTTTTTTCTGCTAATTAACTTCTTTTGAATTAATTTTATTTGACTTGCTCTTGAAGACTCGGGCCCCTCAATTGTTTCTTTTTCCCTAATTAGATACAAAATGAACCAAAACATGAGCAGCAAAACATGACTAACATTGTTGATCATACAATATCTACTCTATATATAAAATCCTAAGGGTAAAAGTGCAACGATTTTATGTGACGTTTTTACGTCATGTTTTTTTGTCACACTTTAAATCGGGCTTATTTTAAAACCTACATATATATGTTTGGTATCATTCTTTTCAGAATTTATGGAACTTTAATGTGTGATATTGTTAGATTGTCAGAATCTTATTTCTAATTATAAACTAAAATATCAAGAAAGTCGTGTTTTGTATTTTTGATCGAGTAATCTTTCTTTCACAGGAACAAACTGTTAAAATATCTATTCATGCCACCAATGTTTGTACAGTATTTCAGTTATTTAGTTAGTTGAAGGTCGAGTTGTGATGACCCATTGCATATCACTTTAGTTTTCACCTGATTTTTCCTGTTATTTAAAGGACTCATTTTTTAAAAAAAGTTTTTTTTATCTATAAGAATGTCATTTAAAACAAATGGATCACTTATTAGTCTCTTATAAATACTCCTCGAGCATAGTAGACCTCAGTTTAACAGGAATACTCTAATCGGTAAGACAGTAAATACTTTATTCTCATTTCATGATTTATACTCTGTTAAATAATAATTCATTTTTGTTTTACATATTTATAGAATTTCGTGATTTTTACTCCAATAAATAATAATTTTTCTTTTGTACATTTACAGACTTTAACAATATTCTGGCCGCAACTGGGGGTTGGGTGCCAGGGGGGCTTGCCCCCTTAGTCTGAAAATAAAGAAAGTTAAATGTTTCAGGAAAGCTGATCAGCTCAGGTCCACAAAACATTTTAACACTGCTCTTAGAAAAGAAAAAATTAATAATTTCGCAAATGTATGTTATTGCACGGGCGGCACGGTGGTGCAGTGGTAGCGCTGCTGCCTTGCAGTTAGGAGACCCGTCTGGGTTCGCTTCCCGGGTCCTCCCTGCGTGGAGTTTGCATGTTCTCCCCGTGTCTGTGTGGGTTTCCTCCGGGCGCTCCGGTTCCCTCCCACAGTCCAAAGACATGCAGGTTAGGTGGATTGGTGATTCTAAATTGGCCCTAGTGTGTGCTTGGTGTGTGGGTGTGTTTGTGTGTGTCCTGTGGTGGGTTGGCACCCTGCCTGGGATTGGTTCCTGCCTTGTGCCCTGTGTTGGCTGGGATTGGCTCCAGCAGACCCCCGTGACCCTGTGTTCGGATTCAGTGGGTTGGAAAATGGATGAATGGATGGATGTTATTGCACAATGAGAGTAGTAACAAGCCATGGAATTAAAGAATGGGGTTTAATTAATGACAAGAACCCGACCCTAATTAAGCAACTAGTTGGAGCAAAATTGGTTGGCGTTTGAGGACCTGACTCAGTTGGTCTTCAGTTGACTCACTCACTTCACATTTCATTTCTGTTTGGGTGCCATTTCAGGAAAGAAAAGAAGCAATTCAGATTAACGATGAAGAAATTCAGGAGAACAAATCTTTAAATAGCAAGTCAAATAAAATGAATTCAAAAGAAGTTAATTAACAGGTCACTAATTTAGAAAAGGGTTTAGAATGAAAACCTGCAGCCACTGGGGCCCTCTGGGACCGGAGTTGGGGATCCCTGCTATATTCAGTTGCAGGTTCAATCTCAAATCACACATTGCAACTAAATAGTACGGACATCATAGAAAGAGGATTGTTCACTTGTGTGTTGTACCTTACATTTGACGATCATGTCATCTAAATTCATGCAGTTATATGCAATATGTAAACAAGTGTAAGTAACTATCCTTTTAACTAAAGAAACTAATCAGTTATGGTAACACACAACATTCTTCTGATATTGTACTGTGTGTTATTAAGTTCTTTTTGCTGCCAATGCACCTCCTGCTATGGTGATCTTCCTGTTCTAAAATGTAGTCCTTTACCAACCTCCCTCCATTAAACTTTCATTCAACTTCCATTTGCCCTTGAGGTATTTGACCCTAAGCCTTTCGTTGGCTGGTGTTGTGGCCCAGTATTCCACATTAAAACTCATACTATTGTGTAGTAGGCAGCACGGTGGCACAGTGGTAGTGCTGCTGCCTCGCAGTATGGAGACTTGGGTTCACTTCCCGGGTCCTCCCTGCATGGAGTTTGCATGTTCTCCCCATGTCTGCGTGGGTTTCCTCCTACAGTCCAAAGACATGCAGGTTAGGTGCATTGGTGATTCTAAATTGTCCCTTGTGTGTGCTTGGTGGGTGTGTGTGTGCCCTGCGGTGGCCTGGCGCCCTGCCTGGGATTTGTTCCTGCCTTGCGCCTTGTGCTGGCTGGGATTGGCTCCAGCAGACCCCCGTGACCTTGTGTTAGGATATAGCGGGTTGGAGAATGACTGACTGATTATTGTGTAGTTAACTTCCCCTCTTTGGCAATCCCCTCAATGAAAACATTAACAGGAAGATGTGCTCTAGTGATTATCTGTATCTTAGTTCAGGTTCTGGAAAGTGACTACTTTCTAGGCTATATAACACGTTGCGTAAAATGTCTGCTGTCTCAGCTATTTGATTCAGTTCAGTTTAGTTTTACTTAATTTGCATACAAGAAGCAGTATGCTGATGCAGTAATGAATGCTGGTTACTCACAGCCTCGGAGTTCTAGATTTGATTCCTAGCTTTTCCTTTTGCCTACCTGAGCACTGTGGTTTCCACCCATACCCCACAAAAGTGCATTGTTAGTTTAATCAGTGAATCTAAACTAGCTCAGTAAGGGTGTATATGTGGATATACCCCACAATAGGCTGACGTCTTGTCTCAGAACTGGTTACTACCAGGAACGAGAACTGCTTCTGGTGACCATCACATTGAAATAACATGTTAATAAAATAAATGAATGCACTATTATTATATACCGTGCTTCTCAGAAGACAGGCTAATACAGTCTTCCTAACTCATTTTTCCCCCATAAAGCATAGCTCCAAATGTGACCACGCCCAGGATGATTTTCTGCTTTCTCTGATATTGTCCTTTGTATGGGGGACACAATTCTAGCTTTGTTCTCTGTCCCCAGATATATTGAAGTCCCTTTGGCCATCAAACTAAATACACAGGTTGAGAACAACAAAATTAGTTGACAGTTGAATCCGCTAACAAACTTATTGGGTGTCAGCACTCAACCATTTAACATTACATTTGTTGCACATTACTACACATTAGGGACATTCATATGTACACAGAGATGCAGTATTGCCCAGTGCTCCGGCACTGCTTTTCATCAGCTGACATTTTGACTGTTGCATTTTCTGACATGTGCTCTATGAAGGACTTTATGTGATCAATGTAATTTTCCAATTGTATCTCAATAAAACTAATTCAATAACTGCCATGGTGCCCTTGTGCCTCAGAAATATTATGCCCTCTGGCTTATTTTCAATGTACTAGGAAAACACACAATAGAATAGCAGTTTAATATGGAAACTTAATAAAATTTGCAGCTGACATCTGGAAATTAACAAATATGAAAAAGAACCCAAAAAAGATGAGTGAACTAAATGAAAAGCTAGTGATACCCTTAGAGAAGTATTTGGGATTTTAAAGCAGGTCCGGAGAGTTATATCTTGGCAGTGTTTTAAAACATCATTAAGTTAACTAGATGACAAATATATTGGTGTGATGCAAATTTTCTGCAGTTTCATGGTTTTTTGGCAAAAGAAAGCAAGTTTTTATGTTGTTTTGTGCAATGCTCAGGCTCTAGCAACTTAAAATCATCTGTAATCTATTTTGGAGTATTAGTCATTTTTTACCAATTGAGTGTGCGTAGAAGAAAGAGCACCACAGATGTGATGTTTGTTCTGAGGGTGTTGATGGAGAAGTAGAGAGGAGGCCAGAAGGAGTTGCATTGTGTCTTTGTGGACCTGAAGAAAGAATATGACAGGGTGACTGAGAGGAGTTGTGGTATTGTATGAGGAAGTCGGAGTGGCAGAGAAGTATGTAAGAGTGGTACAGGATATGTACGAGGGCAGTGTGACTGTGGTGAGGTCTGCGGTGGGAGTGACGGAAGTGGGATTACATCAGGGATCGGCTCTGAGGCCTTTCTTATTTGCAATGGTGAGGGACAGATTGACAGATTAGACAGGAGTCCCTGTGGACTGTGATGTTTGCTGATGACATTGTGATCTGTAGCGATAGTAGGGAGCAGTGTGAGGAGACCCCGGAGAGGTGGAGATATGCTCTAGAGAGGAGAGGAATGAAGGTCAGTAGGAACAAGACAGAATACATGTGTGTAAATGAGAGGGAGGTCAGTGGAATGGTGAGGATGCTGAGAGTAGAGCTGACGAAGGTGGATGAGTTTAAATACTTGGGATCAACAGTACAGAGTAATGGGGTGTGTGGAAGAGAAGTGAAGAAGAGAGTGCAGGCAGGGTGGAATGGGTGGAGAAGAGTGTCAGGAGTGATTTGTGACAGACAGGTATCAACAAGAGTGAAAGGGAAGGTCTACAGGACGGTAGTGAGACCAGCTATGTTATATTGGTTGGAGACGGTGGCACTGACCAGAAAGCAGGATACAGAGCAGGAGGTGGCAGAGTTAAAGATTAGATTTGCATTGGGTGTGACGAGGATGGACAGGATTAGAAATGAGGACATTAGAGGGTCAGCTCAGGTTGGACAGTTGGGAGACAAAGTCAGAGAGGCGAGATTACGTTGGTTTGGACATGTGCAGAGGAGAGATGAGGGGTATGTTGAGAGAAGGGTGCTAAGGATAGAGCTGCCAGTGAAGAGGCAAAGAGGAAGGCCTAAGAGGAGGTTTATGGATGTGGTGAGAAAGGACATACAGGTGATGGGTGTGACAGAGCAAGATGCAGAGGACAGAAAGATATGGAAGGAGATGATCCGGCTGTGGTGACCCCTAACACAGTGGTTCTCAAACTGTGGGGGGCCCCCCTAGGGGGGCGCGAAGTAACAAAAAGGGAGGCGTGAAGATGTGATTAAAAGAAAACAAGAATCGAAAATATGAAAAATACATCTATTGAAACCAAAGCAAATTAACTTAAACTGCATTCTGATACTAGAAAAATAAATATAGAGTTAGATAAATGTCGATAAAAGTTAAGTAGGTATAATAAAATATGCATCTATGATATATCATTAATTAAAAAAGAACAAATTGGTATTAGTGGGCTCCTTTCAAAAAAACGTTAGGGGGGCGCGATTAAAACTGTTAGGAAAACTCGGGTCGCAAATACTTAAAGGTTGAGAAACTCTGCCCTAACGTGAGCAGCCAAAAGAAGAAGAAGAAGAAGACTGTGCATAGAAGTGAGCTAAGGCTAAGAGCTGATGACACAACATTAGTATAACATGAAAAAATGTGACATAAAATATCACACCTAAAATACAAGAGTGAGCACAATTGTTGGGTGGGTTGGAGGCTTTGAAAGACTTTCTAACTTTTAAAATAAATGAAACCTGATTGTAACAATTGACAAGTTTTACAATATATTAGCGCGACAATGAAGGCAAATGAAAATTACAAATCTTTTGCATCAGGTGGTGTGAAGTCAAAAATTAAAGTTTACGGTTGTCAGATCAATGGCTGCCACATGATTTTTGTGTGGCCCTAAGAAAATCACTTCACCTGAAAATGTGTTAGAAATACCTAAATAATGGTTGTTTACTATCGCTCTAACGCCTTGTGAGCACACACAATACAGAAACATGGCTAAGGCATTGCACTGTAAACCACTTGGCTGCTGGTACAGTTCAAATCCAATTGCTGCTTCACTGTGTGAGCCCAAGTGAGTCACTTTACCAGCCAAAGCTCACACTAAAGAAATGCATGAACAAGTGTACTATGCATGTAAAGTACGTGGAAAAGAACCATTTATTGATTTTTCACACATGCTTAATCTAAAGAATGGTTAAGGGATGCTGTGTGTTCCAACTGCACTGTGTGCAAAGATTTTACCGAGTCTAGATTGTCCATTGTTAGGTGTCAAACCTTAAAATAATATATCATAAAAATGGTTTCTTTATTTGGTATGTTTATCCGCCAGGCTTCTGTAGGTTTTTCCGTTTCACTCTTACTGTAGTAACACTTCATACTCATTTAAAAATGCATGAGCCACAATTTAAAAATCGTGTTAACTTCACTTGTTTAATGTTACTTTAATTATCAAACCCATTTTTGAAACCTTGTTAAAGAAATGTTTATGAGGTACACTTACAATATCAGCGACTCCCACAAAGTTATTTCTTTGTTTCTTGAGGCATCCAGCATCACAATGCATTGTGCTTTATTGTAATATATTTTTATGATTTAGCTTAAAGATAAGGTGGGCCAGCTGCAATGTAACCTGATAAATCCCTTTTCAGTGCACAACAGAAGAGTATAATGCTATTGTAATTTCAGCTTAAACTAGTATGAGGGAAAGGAAATAACATTATATGATCTTCTTTCTTTTAATTATTGAAGTAAGAATAATTAATCATAATAAAAATGAACAAAAAGATGAAGGACTTAGGTCTGGTGTAGGTGTTCATTGAATGTGCCTGAACCTGGGTGGGTTTTCCCATTACCTGACAACATCCTAGAAGGATAATTGCTGACATTCATTTGGCCTATAGTGTGACAATGTGCTATGTGATGCACTAGTGACCCCTCCAGAATTGGTTCCTGCTTTGTGTCCATTACTGGTGGGCATACTCCAGGTTTCCACAAAATAGCAAATGGAAGGTTCGGAAGATTTGTGATTGAACGAAACAGAGTTCCTAAAAGAAGCAAGAGGCAATACTCTTTTTGTTTGCTTTTTAAATGACCATAGACCTCACTGTTTGCATACTTGTATTTAATTGTACAATAAATCATAAAAACAAATGCAATTCTTTTATTTTTTTTCCGGTATTCTTTCTACACAGTCAGCTTCGTGAATTTGGCATGATGATAAAATTACAATCAAAATATAGGAATAAGCTACAGACTCTGTGCAGGAACCCTTGTTTGGCTTCTCATAGTAGAAAAGTCTTTATACTTGGAAATTTAGAGATACTATTGAACAGAAACCTATTTTTCAGTTCTCTTTAAGAGTCCCCATTTACTGACTTACCATCTCAAATAATCCTTGTATTAGAAGGAATAAATGTAATATATCAGAAATCCTACTAATGCAGTGGTTCTCAACCTGTTGTATGTGGGTGTGAGATACAAAAAAGACAAATCAGTGCAAACATTGTTTTAGAATAGTTCGGGTCTTACCCTGTGGTCACGTAGGCACAATTCATAGAAAATAAAGGCTGTGTGCTCAGTGGTTACTCTCTCAGGTGGACGTTAGCGTATCATAATCTCTTGCAGCAATAGCGTGAGTTTTCCGCATTCGACTTATACGACTGACATTATAAAATACCAGAAATTATAAAAATCAATCAATATATAAAAGTCCAACTTATCTGTGGAAGAACTTAAACGTGAGTATATACGGTAAGTCTTCTGAGAAGGCTCGGGAGCGGGAAATCATTCGTTCACAGCGGAGTACCTGGGAGTCATTATTTTCTCGGTGGCTTCTGCTTTTTTGATTATTCTTGCCTTGTGTTCTTAGGTCAGTGGTTCTCAATTTGTGGGGCAGGCCTCTCTGGGGGGCACGAAGTAACAAAAAGGGGGGTGCGAAGATGTGAAAAAAAGAAAACAAGAATCAAAAATATGAAAAATACATCTATTGAAACCAAAACAAATTAACTTAAACTACATTATGATACTAGAAAAATAAATATAGAGTTAGATAAATGTCAATAAAAGTGAAGTAGGTATAATAAATTATGCATCTATGATATAGTATTAATTAAAAAAGAACAAATTGGTATTAGTGGGCTCCGTTCAAAAAAACGTTAGTGGGGGGCGCGATTAAAACTGTTATGAAAACTTGGGTCGCAAATACTTAAAGGTTGAGAAACGCTGTACTAATGTGTTAAATACATGTCAGGAAGCATCAGCTACTATTGGAGGACCACCTTCACCGTGTCCAGTATTAGGTACTTCCACAGTGTTGGAAGAGCCTGGCATCTTTTAGAAGTGAAGTGAGGTAAGAGGGCAAACACTTCATGCATCATCCAATTTGCCCAATGTGCTGGAACATGATTTCAAATTCTCTTCATTTTGTTTTTAATTTATTACAAAAGTTGCTAAATGATTGCTTTAACTCATTCAAATGAGTTCAACTTATATTTATAAAGCACACTTGTACATATACGTCCAACATTCTACACTCTTCTTTAAATATAGTGTCATTAAATTATGAAAAATATATGTATCAAACATACAAAGGCAAGTATGCCAATAAATGAGATCAGAACTGCAGTGGACTGGCACCCTGATCAGGGTTGATTTCAATCTTGGTCACAGTACCACTTGTTAAACTCTGATCAGGAGTTGTGCCCCTAAATTAGACTAAGTATGTCAGTAAATGAATAGGTGGATATGTACATAAATTTAAAAATTGTGTAATTGGGACTCCTCTGTCTATTCCATCAAGTCAAAGTCAAAGTGAACTTTATTGTCATCTCGACCATATACAAGCATACAGAGACACAAAATTGCAAAGCTCAGGGTCCACAGTGTAACAACGTGATGTGCAAATAATAAATTAAAAATAGAATTAAAATTTAAATTTAAAATGAAAACACAAACAAGGCAAGACATTGTGCAATCCATATGAATGATAACACCAAAAGTTCAGATGCGTGCAAACAAACTAATGTTTAAACCATTCAGTTTCATATTTACTATTTGTACAACTACTACTCACTACAAGAAATTTGATTTTTAGGAGGTAATGTCATTTATAAAGGTAAATGAAGTTTATCATCATCAATTGCATTCTTGTTTCTTTTTATTACTGTATATTGTTATATGGTGTTCTCACAGCTGCGGTGGGCTGGCGCCCTGCCCGGGGTTTGTTTCCTGCCTTGCGCCCTGTGTTGGCTCCAGCAAACCCCCGTGACCCTGTACTTAGGATATAGCGGGTTGGATAATGGATGGATGGATGTTCTCACAAGCAAATATATATTTTCTGTGCAGATAACTAGCTTTATTAGTAATTTTCTTGGGTGGCCTAAATCTTTACAAAGGACTGTATACAGTATATTCTTGGATCAAATTATTATAATTCACCTCACAAAGCAGACAGAGCTGTTAAATATCAGTTGTGATGGACGGCCGGCAGCTCAACCTGGCCGACACACCCAGGATGCTAGATGGCGACTTCCCTGCAGCTTAGCGGTGCCCTGGATTCCCGCAGGGCACTATGGGAGATGGAGTTCGGCTTCACAGCCCTGCTGGATACCGTGGGTGACGCTGCAAGGAGACACTGGGATTTTTGTTTCCCATATAGCCCAGAAGTACTCCCAAGTCATGGGGACAGAAGGACAGAAGTACTTCCGGGCTGAAGAAAATACAAATCTCCATCTGACCCAGAAGTGCCGATGAATCACATGGACGGAAGGACAGAAGCACTTCCGCGTCAAGAACTATATAAAGGACTAGTGGAGACCCAGTGAGAGAGCTGGAGTTGGGAAGAATGTGACGGAGCTTGTTGGGAGGTGTAGTGGAGAAAAGTATTGTGTTCATTTATGATTGTATTGCCTGTCTGCTGTGGCTGGGGTGCTTTGGAGGCACTACAGAGGGAAAAAAGAAATAAAAAGAATACTTCTTGGTGCTTTTACCCAGTGTCGGCTCTTGTCTGTTGGATCTAATGGGGCATTAGCGGCCCCTGGTGTTCACACAGTATTTATTATAGAGTATTTATTTCCTTAAAAGGGGATAATAATGGAAGAACCTGAAATAAAAGTACTGTAATCTCTCCTCCATCGCGGGGGTTGCGTTCCAGAGCCACCCGCGAAATAAGAAAATCCGCGAAGTAGAAACCATATGTTTATATGGTTATTTTTATATTGTCATGCTTGGGTCACAGATTTGCGCAGAAACACAGGAGGTTGTAGAGAGACAGGAACGTTATTCAAACACTGCAAACAAACATTTGTCTCTTTTTCAAAAGTTTAAACTGTGCTCCATGACAAGACAGAGGTGAGACTGAACTGTCATAATTAAAAGAATGCAAACATATCTTCCTCTTCAAAGGAGCAAACAAATCAATAGGGCTGTTTGGCTTTTAAGTATGCGAAGCACCGCGGCACAAAGCTGTTGAAGGCGGCAGCTCACACCCCCTCCGTCAGGAGCAGGAAGAGAGAGAGAGAGAGAGAGAGAGAGAGACAGATAAAAAAATCAATACGTGCCCTTCGTGCTTTTAAGTATGCGAAGCACTGTGCAGCATGTCGTTTCAGGAAGCAGCTGCAGCTGCACAAAAGATAGCAATGTGAAGATAATCTTTCAGCATTTTTAGACGAGCGTCCGTATCGTCTAGGTGTGCGAACAGCCCCCCTGCTCACACCCCCCTACGTCAGCGCAAGAGAGAGAGAGAGAGAAAGTAAGTTGGGTAGCTTCTCAGCCATCTGCCAATAGCGTCCCTTGTATGAAATCAACTGGGCAAACCAACTGAGGAAGCATGTACCAGAAATTAAAAGACCCATTGTCTGCAGAAACCCGCGAAGCAGCGAAAAATCCGCGATATATATTTAAATATGCTTACATATAAAATCCGCGATGGAGTGAAGCCGCGAAAGGCGAAGCGCGATATAGCGAGGGATTACTGTATCCTTATTTGCTGATGACAAACTGCTCTATATTATGGATCCATACTTGTCATTGCTACTTGTATTAAATCTATAGGAGGAATTCCTTAGGATCTCAACATTCACTTAAACAAGATTATACTTGCACTTCAGCCTAAACTAACTGTCTCCAAACAGTTCACATATCTAGGAGTTATAGTCAAAAGAAAGCTTAAATATCTATTCATATTTAAATGTTTAAATATGATGAAAGCATAAAATAAGGTGTTAATTGATGATAATCTCATCATTTCACTTAAGCTCGAGAATTAATATTAAAGTTAATATCCTTCCAAAGCCCTTACATTTTTTTCATAGGCTCTCTATGGATGAAAACGTTTGTTAACCCTTTGGAATTCCTTAGGTTTTTACATTAATTTCTGCAGTCTGATCAATACCCAAGTCACAATAACATACAAACGCAATTTGCTTAAACTAACAGCACACAAATGTTTGTACTTCTTATCAGTACAAGAGGTTTACAAATATTTTATTGCAAATGTCTATTAACTAATTATTTTCTAAAAAGTAAAATACAGTAGTAACTTCAGTCATTTAAAAAGATGTAAAGCAGAGTGGGGCATGGAATAACGTAAGTTCTACTTGTATTACTGGTTTGCAATCATAAATATCCATACTGGGAGCAGGGCCGTTCTTAGGACGTTGGGGGCCCTGGGCATAATTAGACTGTGGGGGCCCTAATGCGTGTAGCATTAGGTACAGTTCAGCCAGATTTGACCTGTTTCCACTGGGCACCGCGTGGAGGTATGTAGCTAAGCCCAGCATGTGCAAAATGTGCAGTGCAGTGGTACATATTTTTATACATTTTGGAGCATTTTATTTATTTTTTTGGTCACAATTAAAAAGTGTGTTTTTTTTTATACCGTTTTCCATTTTTTTCGCTTTGAATCAGTGAGGGATGAGGGCCACATGCTTGGATCGTTCCAGTCAACACACCAAACATCATTTTCAATGATTGTCTAGTTATTTTCACTTTCAGCAACTGCTGGCTGAACATCATCATCTGGCTGCTCACTTTCTTGTGGAATGTGACGTGAATGTTGCTTGTTGCTTACTGCTGGTCGGTTTTGAAAGGAATCAATAGGTGAATGCACCTTTTTGGCCACAACAAATTTCAGCAAAGCTCCGTTTTGTGTCTCAAAGGCAGACGATGTAGCCTTTATTTTCTTTTGTTTAGCAGCACCGGATGGATAACTGCGTTTCATATTAATATGGTACGTGCAAAACTGCTAACGTGAATAAGACGCAGTTGCGGAGTACGATAAGGCCAATGCCAAGGCGAAAAAAGGGAAGAAAGCATTAAACGCGACAGAAAAACACAGGAAGAAGTCTGTGCCCACGCTCACGATGCAACCGTGGTCTGGAACGGAATGGTCTCCTCCAACGAGAGCACTCTATTTATTGACTTTTGTGGGGGCGTGTCATAACAGGGCTCTGCCTGCGCAGGGCCCTGGCCATAGCGAACGCCCCAAACCCCAGTTCCCTGTTGCAGCGTCCCTGCCCCGGGATAGGGCAGTAAGCTTAGCATTAAACTTCGTAGAACAGATATGTAGTTTGCGTCGATCTTAAAAAAAAAACCCTCGAATGATGGGGCCCCGGGCGACTGCCCTGCTTGCCCATGCCTAAGAACGGCCCTGCTGGGAGACTATGGAAGGGAGCTGAAGGTGCTTCACTGACCATGCATGGAAAATCTTGTTCCTCTTAGTATACATTTCTTTGGCTGCCATCTTATTAAACATTGCATCACATTCTTAAATTGTTCTGACTTTTGTGTAAATAAAGATTTTTTGTGCGTGAGCAAATTACATTTATTTTTGACTTAACTTTGCTTTTACTTCAAGTTTAGTGTTGGCCTGAAAGTCTTGGTTGCTGCTCATGACCTTACTGTATGAATGTGTGCTCTGTCTGAATATTCTTTGATTTGTCCATAAAAAGAAAAAAAAACCATCTCTGCCAGTTTTCCTTAATCCTGTATATGTGGAGTTAAGGAAGTTTCCTGATGTTCATGGCATAAAATATGTGATCTGGAGAGCCAAATGCCCAATTGTAAAGTAGCAGCATTGCAGACTAAAATTAGCAATCTGCATGTGTGAGGCTCAGAGTTAATGACTACTGTGCATCAGCTTTTGGTTGATCTTGGCACCGGGCAGCAGAATGTAGGAACTGGTGCTGCCACTCTATTTGCATCAATAGATGTAATCAAAGAGCCTCAGATCCCACTCCTGGAACATTATTCGGGTGATACAGGATAGTTATTAGTTGCTCTTAAGTCTGTGTGAATGTACTTTTGTACTACATCCATGTTTGTTTGCCACAACAATAAGCATAATTACATTTATAATGTCGCTTTTGCTTTTGAAACCTCTAGAATGGGCATTCACAGTTACTTTTAGTAGTCACATTTGTTTCAATAATTTGGAGAATTCCTTAATGCTAACAAATTGTTTTCATTCTGGTTTTGGTCCCCCCAAGAGGAATGCCGTTGCCATTAGCAGACTGCTAAATTTGAGAGAGGGTAACCAATCAATAAGTGAGTATGCCATAAATTTCAAAACCCTTTCTGCTGACTCAGGATGGAATGATAAGGCTATAATTTCAGTTTTTGCAAGGGCTTAGGGAGATCTTTGACATTGTCAAGCAAATTCAAATGACCACTAATCATTTTTTTTCTCTTTAAAGCAGTGATACTCTTCTTTTGATGAAAATATTTTACCATGTAGAACCTTAGCAGGTGATACTAAGCAGAATGAACCAGCTTTGCTGTCAATTTTTAGAAATGGGTTATCAGATGGAATCAAAGATTTGATTCAATTCAAAGACAAATTCAATTCAATATAGGCAAATCTGTGGAGAAGGTGGATGAAATTAGGGATAAGAACTGCTGAACATAAACAGATGAGGGGATATGTAATGAAGTTAGGCACCATTGAGGGCAGTGTTTTTGATGAGACAAAAGTGTCTTTAGGTTCTTGTCACTTTGCGGTGAAGAGAGTAGATATATTGATTCAAGTTCAGTATGTAAATGATTTGAACCAGCAATAATAAATAATGAGCATGTTAATGGGTTTAGTTGATTCTAGTGCTGCCAAGACATTTATTAATTCAGTATTGGTATAAATGTTAAAAATAGAAAAGAATGCCATTAACTTAAGCCGTGTATTTACTCCATCAGTGGTTTGTTGGAGCATAATACATACACCATATCATACTGTGCAGATAGGCCATTTGTATTCTGAGAAACAGCACTTTTTTGTAATTCATTCAACAGTAAAAAGTTAAATTCTTATAATCCATTAAGTGAAGCAACACAATCCACATACTGCATGAACTGGAGTACAGCGCAGATTGGTGGGGGGATTTGGGGCTTTTGAGGGTTCATAATGCTAGTCGACCCCACATGAAAACACTGCTAATTATGGTGTGCTATTCAGGGTCTGATTCAAAATACAGGATATTTGGAGTGCTTAAGTTGATCTCAATTTTCAGTTTTGCAGAATCCTGAATATATATAATGTTAGGCCATCCTTGTGCACCGCAAGGTCTGTTTTGTTCTTGTCTGGGCTGAGATACTGTAAATTACACTGTTTTTGTAAACAGAAATTTCTTTGACAAATATTATAATTCTTGTATTCATTTTATAGTTCTGATGAAATCTGACAATCACTCAAGGTTGACATCATAACACCAATCAATTTAGTATAGCATTATACTATGGTCAAGAAGCCCTATGTAGACACACACTTTATTATGTAACTATTGTCTGTCATTTTGTCATTTAAACTGAGAAAATGGCAAAACCGCTAAAGATCTGTGTTGCAAGCAAAACTACATTAAATCTTGTTCTATATGTAAATTATATAATGTACTTGCAGTATATAATTAGTGTATACTTTACATTGAATTTGGCATTACTGTCTGCAAGGGTTGGTTTTCAGAAAACAGTAACGCCTTAAAGCATCCTTATGGGGCTGAAACAAATTATTATCTGATTGGGCAAAGTCAGCACAGTCTGGAAGGTTATGTAATATTTGAAAGTGTAACTCCTAAACTGTTTTGGAATATCTATCTATCTATCTATCTATCTATCTATCTATCTATCTATCTATCTATCTATCTATCTATCTATAATGCCTATCACATTATCAGATAGATAGATAGATAGTGCCTTTCACACTATCTATCTATTATATAGTTTATTTCACATTATCTATCTATCATATAGTGCCTTTCATCTATCTATCTATCTATCTATCTATCTATCTATCTATCTATCTATCTATCTATCTATCTATCTATCTATCTATCTATCTATCTATCTATCTATCTATTAGATAGATAGATAGATAATGTGAAAGGCACTATATAATATATAGATAGATAGTGCCTTTAATATTATCTATCTATCTATCTATCTATCTATCTATCTATCTATCTATCTATCTATCTATCTATCATGCCTATCACATTATCAGATAGATAGATAATGTGAAAGGCACTATATAATAGATAGATAATATTAAAGGCACTATCTATCTATCTATCTATCTATCTATCTATCTATCTATCTATCTATCTATCTATCTATCTATCTATCTATCTATCTATCTATCTATCATGCCTATCACATTATCAGATAGATAGATAGATAGTGCCTTTCACACTATCTATCTATTATATAGTTTATTTCACATTATCTATCTATCATATAGTGCCTTTCATCCATCTATCTATCTATCTATCTATCTATCTATCTATCTATCTATCTATCTATCTATCTATTAGATAGATAGATAATGTGAAAGGCACTATATAATATATAGATAGATAGTGCCTTTAATATTATCTATCCTATCTATCTATCTATCTATCTATCTATCTATCTATCTATCTATCTATCTATCTATCTATCTATCTATCTATCTATCTATCTATCTATCTATCTATCTATCTATCTGACTATCCAATGAGGATTAGTTCATTGTTTGTATGAGAACTTCTGCCAATTCTAATTGGACCTGCATTAAAATGCACTTTAAAGCACACATGCACCTGAATAACAAGGAGACGAGATTTTAATACATAATACAAATGAATTAAAATGCTTTTTTTCAACATGGGGAAAAATGGGAAGGAATCAAAAGTCAGCATTTATGGAAGCGTAATGTGATGGAATCTGGGCAGAGAATACAGAAGAGCATTAGGGAATGAAACTCGCTGAGTGTGCACTGCTAATGGAGAGAGAGAGAGAGAGAGAGAGAGAGCACAGTAGTTGAGCTGTAGGAGGAAAAGGAAAAGAAGAGATCTGCATTGTTAATATGGATGAAGAAAACAGAGAGTACAGGGGCTGTAGATGGAGAGAATTAATTTATTTTATTCTCTTGAATTGGAAGTTGCTTCTAACGAGAATTGAGTAAAAGAAGAATTGTTTGACAGCCACAGAAATGACATCTTATAGTGAGACTGTATCTGGTTTGTGAGAATGGTCAAAGATGATAGGAAGCCAAGGAGGAAAGTATTCCAGAAGTACTTTGGCTGGAAAAATGTAATTTAACATAAAAAACAATGACTTAGAATTTCTTTTGTGCCAGTCCCTAATCTTTCTGTTCAGTACAAAAAAAAACAACCCCAAAACATATGCAGCAGAGTGTAATGATTTAAAAGTAAAAAGAGACTTCAGTGATTAAGTGCTATTCTTCTTTAAAAGTGTTACATGTAAGCTCTCCTACTGCTCTTACTTGTGTTTAATCAGATAAGTGCATCCCAATGGATGCTATGTTATATATTAAATATTTTGTTCATGAATAGAAAACCTCTGGTTGCAAGATTCCTTCCAGTTACTACTCATCCACAATGACATTATAACTAACTAACCAAAGCCTCTCAACCCTGTAAGAAAAGAGATTTTATTACACTCAAAAATCCTTCAAGATAATACTTCAGAATAATGAATATAGCTTTCTCCTTTGTGGATATGTTTATCACTCAGCTTTTCAAGCTTGATACTTAAAGTGGCAAACAGAGTCATGTTTATTATGCAAACAAAATGTATTTTATATGGCATATTTTCATTGTGAACAGATTACAGCAATTCTTTCTATATTTATACCATGTTAGCACTTCCAGATTAAGCGAATCACTTACAGTCGCATGATGGATGAGTGATAGGAAATGAATTGGCAAACAAATGAGGTAAACAATAGGCAGTACAGACACAATTCCAGTAGGAAAAAATATCTGTAACACAGTCTGGTAGTTGAGTCATGGCAACTGGACTTCATTCTTGTTAGTTAGATTTTGGACAAATCGTGTGCCCATGGCCGGATTAAGGTGGGTGCTATTGATGCTGTAGCATTAGGCCCATTCCAGAAATAGGCCCAGATGAAAACAGATGAGAATTTTCCGGAAGCTGAACAGTTTTCCTTTGCTATATTCACCTCAAAATAATTCTTAGAATGAAATTTGGAGTCCGACTTTCAGACGCCTAGACACAGCGTTGCTTATTATACAGTTACTATTGTTCTTTGCGCTGTGACGTAACTATAACGTCGTTGTGTTTCTTGTTAACCGAAAATTTTAAGTTAATGCTATCAATTTTATGTTCAACAGTTTACTTAGTAATTTAGCTGCCTTTTTTGCAACATCTTGGGGATTCTTGACACTTTATTATTGTTCAGTAAGTGCCACGTAGTAAATTTTTCACCTTTAAAGTTAGTTGTACAGTAAAAATCAATGGCTATTTAAATGGTTATCTGTAAAGGTAAAAATAAAAGTTGTCCCGTAGGCCCGGCATGGATGTTTAGAATTTTTTAAATCCTTGACAGGATTCTGGTCTATTATGAAATTTAAATCGTAGACAAATTTTTACCCCCAAGAGCCTGAACTGAGTCACTTTGACCCAGTGTCTCTGCAAATTCATTTTTTCTTACTCTGTTTCGTAAGAGAATTGTGAAATTTTGTGTATTTCATTGTTAGGTTTTCTGCATTAAGTGCACTTTTCAGACAATTGATATTGAATGTTGATGTTACATAGTTTGATGTTAATCTCGAGTTGTTACGATACTACATCGTTGTTATTATTCATGTTCAATAAAGGCTGGCTGGTTGCATCGCAAGCAATTAAGGCTCCTTGGTCGGTCGGAGTGCGCATGTACGGTGAGTGTTGAATGCACATGTGCCAATGCCGAGAAAAAATAGGCCTTTTTTGCGCTGCAGCATCAGGCTCCATTTCATCTTAATCCTGCCCTGCGTATAGCTGCATCTAGCACTGGCTTGGAAGAGTTTCTCTTAGTTGTTCATGGAGGTGGTCTAACCTGTGTTTCACACGGTCTGTGGTGAAGTGGACCTGTCTGAGCCTTTCATTAAGCGGCTGTCCCGGTGCCTTCTGAAGGAACTTGTTTGCTCTGTGACTCCTTACTGAGGACCTCAGGCGTAGGCTGACTGGGATGAGGTTCTGTTGTCTACATCTAAGGTTGGAGCGCAAGTGGTTCCTGTAGTCTACAACTTTTCTTGCTGTCCTTTCATATTCCCGCACCAACTTTAGGGTTTCTGCACCAAAATGCATAGAATTATGTCTGTGAAGATTCTCAGTCATCCAGGTGACATTATCTGGTAGTTGAGTCATGGCAGTAGATTTTGGACAAATCCTATGGCTGCATCCAGCACTGGCTTGGGTTTGACCGCCTCCATGAAGATCTAAGTGAAACTCGCAAGCCAGTACTGGATGCAGCCATAGGATTTGTCCAAAATCTACTGCCATGACTCAACTACCAGATAATGTCACCTGGATGATTGAGAATCTTCACAGACATATCTGTAAAACAGCTTTCTTTTTCTTTTTTTATTTTATTGATTTTATTAAAATCATATTAACATTCCATACAAATAACTCAAATTTTACAAAGCTTTTTCTGACTTGACTTGACTTTGTTGTGAACGTTTAATACTGTCTGTATAAAGTTAGCAATGTTATTGCTGCGTAGTAGAGACTATTTAAGTACGCTATGCAAATTAATTGCCAGAAAACATTTATTGGACAGAAGCAAAACAGCAAATATCATTCCTCAAAAGCAGATGGGGCAAAAGGAAAACTCAAAGTCATAAGATGGTCCTAAGTTAGCTTCCTGAAATTCTTTACTTTTATTAAACACTATCAAGATTCTCTAAAGCCCCTCCTTTAGCCGCCACCTTATCGTGGTGGAGGGGTTTGCGTGTCCCAATGATCCTAGGAGCTCTGTTGTCCGGGGCTTTATGCCCCTGGTAGGGCCACCCAAGGCAAACTGGTCCTAGGTGAGGGATGAGACAAAGAGCGGTTAAACAAACCTCCTATGAAGAAAAACAATTTTGGACGGCGTTTTCCCTTGCCCAGACGCGGGTCACCGGGGCCCCACTCTGGAACCAGGCCTGGAGGTGGGGCTCGATGGCGAGCGCCTGGTGGCCGGGCCTGCACCCATGGGGCTCGGCCGGGCACAGCCCGAAGAGGCAACGTGGGTCCCCCTTCCCATGGGCTCACCACCTATGGGAGGGGCCAAGGAGGTCGGGTGCAGTGTGAGTTGGGTGGTGGCCGAAGGCGGGGACCTTGGCGGTCCGATCCTCGGCTACAGAAGCTGGCTGTTGGGACGTGGAATGTCACCTCTCTGAAGGTGAAGGAGCCTGAGCTAGTGCGCGAAGTTGAGAGGTTCCGGCTAGATATAGTCGGACTCACCTCGACACACAGCTTGGACTCTGGAACCAATCTCCTTGAGAGGGGCTGGACTCTGTACCACTCTGGAGTTGCCCCCGGTGAGAGGCGCAGAGCAGGTGTGGGTATACTTATTGCCCCCCAACTTGGAGCCTGTACATTGGGGTTTACCCCGGTGGACGAGAGGGTAGCCTCCCTTCACCTTCGGTTTGTGCATATGCACCGAACAGCAGTTCGGAGTACCCACCCTTTTTGGAGTCCCTGGAGGGGGTGCTAGAGGGCATACCTTCTGGGGACTCCCTCGCAATGACAGTGAGACCTGGAAGGGCGTGATTGGGAGGAATGGCCCCCCCGATCTGAACCCGAGTGGTGTTTTGTTATTGGACTTCTGTGCCCATCACTGATTGTCCATAACGAACACCATGTTCAAGCATAGGGGTGTTCATATGTGCACTTGCCACCAGGACACCCTAGGCTTCAGTTCGATGATCGACTTTGTGGTCGTGTCGTCGGACTTGCGGCCACATGTCTTGGACACTCGGGTGAAGAGAGGGGCGGAGCTGTCAACTGATCACCACCTGGTGAGTTGGCTTTGATGGTGGGGGAGGATGCCGGTCAGGCGTGGTAGGCCCAAACGTGTTGTGAGGGTCGGCTGGGAACGTCTGGCAGAGCCCCCTGTCAGAAGTAGCTTCAACTCCCACCTCCAGCAGAACTTCGACCACATCCCGAGGGAGGTGGGGGACATTGAGTCCGAATGGGCCATGTTCCGTGCCTCTATTGTTGAGGCAGCTGACCGGAGCTGTGGCCGTAAGGTGGTCGGTGCCTGTCGTGGCTGCAATCCCCGAACCCGTTGGTGGACACCGGCGGTGAAGGATGCCGTCAAGCTGAAGAAGGAGTCCTACAGGACCCTTTTGTCCTGTGGGGACCCTGGAGGCAGCTGATAGGTACCGGCAGGCCAAGCGGAATGCGGCTTTGGTGGTTGCTGAGGCAAAAACTCGGGCATGGGTGGAGTTTGGTGAGGCCATGGAGAACGACTTTCAGACGGCTTCGAGGAGATTCTGGTCCACCATCCGGCGTCTCAGGAAGGGGAAGCAGTGCAGTGTCAACACTGTATATGGTGGGGATGGTGCGCTGCTGACCTCGACTCGGGACGTTGTGGGTCGGTGGGGGGAGTACTTCGAAGACCTCCTCAATCCCATTAACATGCCTTCCAATGAGGAAGCAGAGCCTGGGGACTCAGAGGTGGGCTCCCCCATCTCTGGGACTGAGGTCACCGAGGTGGTCAAAAAACTCCTTGGTGGCAGGGCCCCGGGGGTGGATGAGATACGCCCGGAGTTCCTCAAGGCTCTGGATGTTGTAGGACTGTCTTGGTTGACACGCCTCTGCAACATCGCATGAACATCAGGCACAGTGCCTCTGGATTGGCAGACCGGGGTGGTGGTCCCCCTCTTTAAGAAGGGGGACTAGAGGGTGTGTTCCAACTAGGGATCACACTCCTCAGCCTCCCTGGAAAAGTCTATTCAGGGGTCCTGGAGAGGAGGGTCCGTTGGATAGTCGAGCCTCGGATTCAGGAGGAACAGTGTGGTTTTCGTCCTGGTCGCGGAACAGTGGACCAACTCTATACCCTTAGCAGGGTCCTGGAGGGTGCATGGGAGTTTGCCCAACCAGTCTACATGTGTTTTGTGGACTTGGAAAAGGCATTCGACCGTGTCCCTCGGGGAATCCTGTGGGGGGTACTCCGAGAGTATGGGGTACCGGCCCCCCTGATAAGGGCTGTTCGGTCCCTGTACGATCGTTGCCAGAGCCTGGTCCGCATTGCCGGCAGTAAGTCAAACCCGTTTCCAGTGAGAGTTGGACTCCGCCAGGGCTGCCCTTTGTCACCGATTCTGTTCATAACTTTTATGGACAGAATTTCTAGGCGCAGCCAGGGTGTTGAGGGGGTCCGGTTTGGTGGGCTCAGGATTGGGTCACTGGTTTTTGTAGATGATGTTGTCCTGTTTGCTTCATCAGGCCGTGATCTCCAGCTCTCTCTGGATCGGTTCGCAGCCGAGTGTGAAGCGGCTGGGATGAGAATCAGCACCTCCAAATCCGAGACCATGGTCCTCAGCCGGAAAAGGGTGGAGTGCCCTCTCAGGGTTGGTAGCGAGATCCTGCCCCAAGTGGAGGAGTTCAAGTATCTCGGGGTCTTGTTCACGAGTGAGGGAAGAATGGAGCATGAGATCGACAGGCGGATCGGTGCGGCATCTGCAGTAATGCGGGCTCTGCATCGGTCTGTCATGGTGAAAAAGGAGCTGAGCCGCAAGGCGAAGCTCTCAATTTACCAGTCGATCTATGTTCCTACCCTCACCTATGGTCATGAACTATGGGTAGTGACCGAAAGAACGAGATCGCGAATACAAGCGGCTGAAATGAGTTTCCTCCGCAGGGTGTCTGGGCTTTCCCTTAAAGATAGGGTGAGAAGCTCAGTCATCCGGGAGGGGCTCAGAGTAGAGCCGCTGCTCCTCTGCATCGAGAGGAGTCAGATGAGGTGGCTCGGGCATCTGATCAGGATGCCTCCTGGACGCCTCCCTGGTGAGGTGTTCCGGGCACGTCTTACCGGGAGGAGGCCCCGGGGAAGACCCAGGACACGCTGAAGGGACTATGTCTCTCGACTGGCCTGGGAACGCCTTGGGATTCTCCCGGAAGAGCTAGAAGAAGTGGCCGGGGAGAGGGAAGTCTGGGCATCTCTGCTCAAGCTGCTGCCCCCGTGACCCGACCTCGGATAAGCGGGAGACAATGGATGGATGGAAGATTCTCTAAAGTTGCTTAGCATTGTTTTTTTAAAAAAATGATCAAGGTGACTTTTTTTTGCTTGTCCCTAATTTAGAAGATAGTGTTGAGTGACCATACATGGCTGGCAACTACAGCCACATCTCCAACCTCTGCTATAATGAACCTGCTGATGACAGGTACTTGCAACAAGAAAAGCAAAGTATAAGGTGAAGAAGTATTAAAGTTAAACTACCCTACACATGCACTAAAGATTTTTCTAGTAAAAAATGTCACTTTTGAAACACAATGCAACATCATCATCAAGCATGACTGCTCCCATGGGTTTTATAGGAAGTCAAATATGTTTCTTGCTGATTTTAATGGTCTGGCGCCTATCGGTGAAGGCTTCAAAAACAACTTTCTTCTCTTAACTTTCTTCCACTTAACGCTTAAAGCCCCAGTACCTGAGTGTCTTAAGTTTGATGCATACCTCTCCTTTTAAAATCCATCTATCCATTTTCCAACCCACTGAATCCGAACACAGGGTCACGGGGGTCTGCTGGAGCCAATCCCAGCCAACACAGGGCACAAGGCAGGAACCAATCCTGGGCAGGGTGCCAACCCACCGCAGGACTCCTTTTAAAATTCTGAAACCAAAAGACAACTACCAATTTTTGATGGCTGCAGCATTTTTTATCCACTCATTTTCTAAATCTGCTTATTCATCTGTCCAGGCCTAGGAAATTTGTTGGCTAGGGTAGTAAGCTGGTCATAAATGGCCAGTAACCAGAGCGCATAATCTTATCCTTAAAGGGCTTCTTTTCACACCTTATCTAAATGGGAAAATGCAATCTAGCATTGTTTGTCCTCATGTTCATTAGCGAGCATTTGGTGGAGTCTTCAAATTAATAGTTTCTTTTCAGTGCTGGCTGAGGAGTCAGGGTGGTCCCCAGTGACTAAGGAATTTAACTGTAAAGCGTAAGGCTCCCAGTTCAATCCCAGCTACTGACAGTGAGCAAGTCACTTCATCTGTCAGTTCTGCATTTTACAAATACAAAAAGTTGCACTGTGTCTGCAATGCTTTTTGAGGTGGTGTTCAGTTTAGAAACATGCCACATAACAAAGATGGCTCTTATTTCTACAGTCACACAGCACACAATCCTTCTGTTAAAAACATGTCTTTTAAATGATATTCCTAATTATCTAGTCTCTTATAACCTTGCTTTACTGCCCTGTCATTTGTCCTCATGTATCAGCTGCTAGAACGCACTGATTTTTTGGGTTTATCATTATTTTATAAAAGTTAAACCATTGGCTCTGAAAGACATCAGACTTGAACTATCCTAAATCATGTTAGTCCTTTGTGGCGTAACCTAATTTTTTTTAGGTACAGTTTTAAAATAGCACCTATAGTAAGTAATTTTTAATAACTGCCTGGAAAAATCTGTTTCTTTTACAACACATGAATTTAGGAACAATTAACTTCAGATACAGCAGCAAAAATAAAGGGCTAGATAGATAGATAGATAGATAGACAGACATATACTTTATTAATCCCAAGGGGAAATTCACATACTCCAGCAGCAGCATACTGATATAAACAATATTAAATTAAAGAGTGATAACAATGCAGGTGTACAGACAATAACTTTGTATAATGTTAACGTTTACTCCCCCGGGGTGGAATTGAAGAGTCACATAGTGTGATGGATGAACGATCTCCTCAGTCTGTCAGTGGAGCAGGACGGTGACAGCAGTCTGTCGCTGAAGCTGCTCCTCTGTCTGGAGATGATCCTGTTCAGTGGACGCAGTGGATTCTCCATGATTGACAGGAGTCTGCTCAGCGCCCATCGCTCTGCCACGGATGTCAGACTGTCTAGCTCCATGCCTACAATAGAGCCTGCCTTCCTCACCAGTTTATCCATGCGTGAGGCGTCCTTCTTCTTTATGCTGCCTCCCCAGCACACCACCATGTAGAAGAGGGCGCGCGCCACAACCGTCTGATAGAACATCTGCAGCATCTTATTGCAGATGTTGAAGGACGCCAGCCTTCTAAGGAAGTATAGTCGGCTCTGTCCTCTCTTGCACAGAGCATCAGTATTGGCAGTCCAGTCCAATTTATCATCCAGCTGCACTCCCAGGTATTTATAGGTCTGCACCCTCTGCACACAGTCACCTCTGATGATCACAGGTTCCATGAGGGGCCTGGTCCTCCTAAAATCCACCACCAGCTCCTTGGTTTTGCTGGTGTTCAGGTGTAGGTGGTTTGAGTCGCACCATTTAACAAAATCCTTGATTAGGTTCCTATACTCCTCCTCCTGCCCACTTCTGATGCAGCCCACTATAGCAGTGTTGTCAGCGAACCTTTGCACGTGGCAGGACTCAGAGTTGTATTGAAAGTCCGATGTATGTAGGCTGAACAGGACCAGCTTGGAAACATGAACTATTTGGAAAGGTGTCTCGGCAAGTAGCAATGGAGTGTGTCAGATCTTTTGGACCTATAGATGATTCGCGTTCAAGTTAAATTATGTGCTTGTCTGAGTATGTGTGAAGTTTTTATCTTATCCCCTTTTATGCATTTTTCCCCTTAGGCAAAAAAATAACATTAAATAAAACTAAGAGTGGCCCCCAGTGATGGGCTGCTTTGCTATCATTGCTTCACCACAACCTTACTGTATATCTGGTCCTGCAAACATAGTCTCCATGATGCAGAATTTTGAAAAGGGCCTTATGGAAATGAATTGATGTAGAAATTTGGATAGCATAAAAACTGATAAAATAATCTCCCTAGTATATAAAAAAAAATCCTGCAACGTGATGAGACTTTTTGGAAGATTTTTTCAAGTCCCGCGAGTCGAGACTTTGGCTATGAGTTGTTTTCAAGTCCCACCCTCTTCTCAACCATATTCAACCACGCACACAGTACTCTCAAATCTCATTCTTGTGAATGCTTTTGACAGACACACTTCTTGCTCTTTCAGCTCTTATAAATTTTAATGTTTTCCTCACTTTAAGTTCCCAATGAAAGAAGATGTATTATGTCCAAATCTTATTGAAGAATTTCATCACGAAGGGTTAGCAACAGTAAAAATGAGTACACAGGCAATCCTAGCACCGAGAAATGATGAAGTCAAACGAATTAACGCCAAAAATGTTGATCAGTTACATGGCAGATTGGTTAAATGCGTATCAATAGACTCTGCTGAAACAGTTGGTGGTGATCGTGTGGAAGATGAAAACATAAACTTACAATATCACAAAGAATATCTACAACCCTTAACACCGTATGGTCTTCCTCCGCATGAATTACTGTAGAAACAAGGATGTTTCCAAGAAAGGTAATGTAGTACATCTCCCGCGGATAACATTAGACACCAAAGGAGAGCTTGATATGCCATTCGTATTAAAACGTTAACAGTTTCCCATTAGAATAGCTTTTGTAAAGACAATTTATAAATCTCAGTGCCAATTATTTAATAGAGAGAAAGAAACGAAATTCAATCACGGGCAGTTATATGTTGCGTTGTCACGATGCAAGTCCAAACACAGAATCAAAATTCATTGCGATATTGACAAAAATTTAATTCAAAAATAGTTTTTACTGAAGTTTTATAGTAAAAGTGTAAGTTTAAAAAGTTTTTGCATGTTAATTTCAAAGCCAAACATAATGAAATCGTATTGCGCAACAAATAACTCTAACACAACATGAAACTTAACTTACTTTCAAATTATTATGTTTTACTATTTTTAATATGGTTAATTACTCACTGTAATGTTAAATAGTTAGTAAATTGTACATCCGCATCCCCACACGTGAGTGGCAGAACCGCAAAGAGTCTAGCACATAGCGCAGGCACAGGGGTTGGTGAGCGAAGCGAACAGGGGGCAAAGCCCCCTAGTTAGTAGTTAAAAAGATCTTAATGGAATTATGAGAAACCTTTATTATATCTATTGTTATGTAAATATGTTTATTATTCAAGCAGATAGTGTGTCTATAAACAGTTGCAATAAACTGAAACCATGGAGAAAAACCACACAATGTTTGGAAGGGCATCCAGACTCCATATAGAAGGCATCTTAATTAATGTCTATGAGCTGTGATGTGGCAAATTTATCTGCTGTGCCTCCCCTGAGGCTGATTTATATATAGTGACCAGTTTGCAAACAATTAAATAAAACATGAAGTATTCCACTCAGATGCCTGATTTCTTGAAGAAGAGTTCAAATTGGCCATTGCAGACCCGGGCATGACTTGATAATAAGTACTAATGTCATCTGCTGACTTATCTGGTGCCTTGTTGTGCGCTACTGTTGTCTAGCACATTTCTAGGCAAAATCATAGGAATGTGTGATTTGTTACAAATATGGTAAAGATTCTGCAAGAGGCCACCTACGCTGTGTTTATGAGCTGTGTTGGCTGCATCTCAGTATACTGTGGGGCTCACCAGAATGAAATACAGAGCATTTAGTTGCAGTTTTCTGAATCTATGGATCTGAATAGCATGCTCTCTGTCTCACTACTCACTACTCTCCACAGGCAGCTGACTTTGGCGTAACCCTAAACATCCTGCTCGACTGGCCAGTCTCATGTTATACATAGAACAAAATCAGCTGGTCAAGTTCATTGTACTGCTGTCTACAGTTCTGAAAGGTACAGGATTGCTGCAGCTGACTTCCCAGTGGGGACTTTATTTGATATTTTTAGAAAGGCGCCACTGCATCGTCCTCAATTTGTCAGCGATGAAAACTGGGCTCCCTGTGACTCTCTGTATTTCTTGAAACTAAAGTCAGGAGGTACTTAGGTGCCTTTCACACCTGCCTGACTAGCCTTGTATTTATTTCTTTTTACATTGTTGTCTTGTCCTTTCTGTCCTACCTGCTTGGCTGTCCATTTAGTTTACTATCTACATGTTTTCAACATACACATTTCTGCATGGTGGGCTTTTCTCTTGGGTAGCTCTAAATGTCTCATTTTACTGTGTTTAAAGATCCGTTGGAGCAGTGGTTAGTGCATACCTCACAGCCCCAAAGTCTTGGATTTATATTCCATCCAGGTCTCTGAGTGTGCACTTTGCATTCTCTAGTACTTCTGGTTTACTCCTTCTTTCCAAGGACTTGCATGTTAGGCTAAATGTCAACTGTAGATAGGCCCTGTGTGAGTGAATGTGGGCGATGCACCATTACGCTCTCAACAGTAGGCTTCTGCCTTGTGCCTGATGGGGCTCTGATAGGCCCCAGACCTATGCAACCTTAAAATTAGATTAGGGATGTTTGAAAATAAATTAATAGATCAGACCCTGTGGAACAAGCCCTGGACACAGACAGGAAGACATGTTAAAGTCACCACCACACATTTATTTACACTAATATTTACAAGTTCAAGTGCCACACAACCCACTGACTTCCCCAAAGTCCAGGCCAAACCACACTACACCTCACTCTTCAGGCCACCTCCTGTCTCTCCTCCAAGACCTCATCCGTCTACCCCCCGATTCCAGCCTCTCTGTCAAGGAAGGCGGCCCCTTTTATAAGCACCCGGATGTGCTCCAGGTGTGTTCCGGCAATCTCCCACCGACACGCCCCAGTGTGGCAGAAGTCCCTACTGGGTTGAGCTTCAAAGCCCTGTACCCGTGGCCACCAAAGGCACCAGGGTGATTGCCCCCACATGGTCTGAGGAAGGCGTAAGCCCTCCTCCAGTCCTCCAAGGTGTCCTGGTCAGGTCGCCCCTCCAGTCATCTGCGACAACCCCTTATAATCAGATTCCTGTATGAGAGAGTGAAAGTGTGATTCTGCAGTTATTCTTCTTAGTCTTAGTCCCAGCCATTTTGAGAGTTTCTTTGTATTTTCTTGAACGTCTCTTTAAGTGTGTCTGTCTCTGTTGAGTCATTGTCAATCAAGTACCGTTGTTTCACTTTTTTCTATAATTGTCATTTGGTTCAGTGGCACAATGGTGCAATGTAAGAGGAAGGTTTTTGAGTGAGCATGTTTAATATTAACCTGTTTAAAAACCCGGGTAGGGGTGGCATGGTGGCGCAGTGGGTACCGCTGCTGCCTTGCAGTTGTGAGACCTGGGTTCACTTCCCGGGTCCTCCTTGTGTGGAGTTTGCATGTTCTCCCCGTGTCTGCGTGGGTTTCTTCCCACAGTCCAAAGACATGCAGGTTAGGTGCATTGGCGATTCTAAATTGTCCCTAGTGTGTGCTTGGTGTGTGTGTGTGCCCTGCGGTGGGCTGGCACCCTGCCCAGGGTTTGTTTCCTGCCTTGCTCCCTGTGTTGGCTGGGATTGGCTCCAGCAGACCCCCGTGACCCTATAGTTAGGATATAGCGGGTTGGATAATGGATGGATGGAAAAGTCCAGGTATATTTTACATTTACCTACATTTTAGTATATTTTCAAAGCATGCCAGCACTTGTGGGAGCCACAGTGGAATATCAGAGAAGAGTAACCGTGGCCTTTCGACTATCAACCAGTGTACCTTCTAGTTTGATTAATAGTTAAGCACCTTTCTTATATAACATCTTTTACAGTAATCACCCACCCAAGGTACTTTACTCAACCAACAAAATAATCAAAATAAACCAAAATAGCAACCAAACACACTGCATGGGTGTAATATTATCCATCCATCCATTTTCCAACCCGCTGAATCCGAACACAGGGCCACGGGGGTCTGCTGGAGCCAATCCCAGCCAACACAGGGCACAAGGCAGGGACCAATCCCGGGTAGGGTGCCAACCCACCGCAGGACACACACAAACACACCCACACACCAAGCACACACAAGGGACAATTTAAGATCGCCAATGCACCTAACCTGCATGTCTTTGGACTGTGGGAGGAAACCGGAGCCCCTGGAGGAAACCCACGCAGACACGGGGAGAACATGCAAACTCCACGCAGGGAGGACCCGGGAATCGAACCCAGGTCCCCAGATCTCCCAACTGCGAGGCAGCAGCGCTACCCACTGCGCCACCGTGCCGCCCATGTAATATTATGCACTTTAGATATAGTTATTTTACTAGAGTGATGCCCATTAGGACAGATTTTTGCACTATGGCGCAGTAATATTTGTAAACAGAGCACTTAAAAATGGATGTGATGTCCATTTCATGAATTGTTAGCTTGGAATATGCATGGAAAGGTGACTTCATCTACTCTAGTTAAAGCATGCTGTCATGTTTCAGGTTCTGCACTCGTATCTTCTCCATTTTTTTTTTTTACTCTCTTTCCTCTCAGTTTGCTTCTTGCTCAAAGAGGACATGACAGTTACTTTGATGCTTTATCAGATCAACTGTTCATCTCCAGTAACCTTCTGACATGGACATACACCTACACAATCTCGAATGTTCCACTTTGTCTTCAGCTTCTGCATCTGCCGCTGAGTTTTTGGCTTCTTTGAGCCATCCAAGGGTATAATGTTTGGGTTCATGGCTGGAGATTAAAGCTACGTGCAAGATTATCTGTCACTAAGAAATAACAAAGTCTCCTCAAGTCTGCTCTGTGATATAGCCTTGATACCTGCTAAGACAGAAGGGTGTGGGTTGAAGTTCTAAAGGGAGGTGGGGAGTCATGATGGTTTTGAATTTATGAAACAAATTAACTCTCTTAGGCCTAAATGGTTGCCTCTGAAAGCCTGGAAGGGACTGAATTAAAGGACTGGAAGGGTATGAAATTGACATAGTGGTTACTGTTAGGGGGCAAGAGGGAGTCATTATGGCCAGCGGAGATGGTAGGAAGATATAGTGTGGTTTTCTTCACTGGGCTGAATGTAGAGGGGAGAAAATGAGCTACTTACATAAGTGATGTATAAGCATTACACTTTCTTCTACTTTCAGTTGGCGCACGTGTTGAGCACAAACAAATAAAAGCTTAAATTTTGAAAGTTTATCTGATCAATGTTGTTTATAGCCTTGAATCCTTAAAGGGAAAATTAGACTAACTTACTTTAATGACACGTCTATAAAATATGTTCCTCAGATCTATGACTTCTTTCCTCATGTTATTGGTTTGGGTGTGAGGAGCACACCTTCAGAAACCAGTACTGTGTTTCAGTAGCAATTCTGTAGTGAGCTAGTGTACAGCATGACTCAATAAATCATCAGTTGTACATTTTGAACTAGCACACATAACAGTTGTGGTATTTTAGCCCCCGAACACAGAGAGACAGACACCAGATGTCCAAAAATCACACATGTTTAATATTCTTTTCCTTCTACAGCACCACACAATGCATAAATCAACCACAATTACTCAGCCCCTTCTTCCTTTTCTCTTTCCTCTATTCTTCTGCCACCCTCACTCCTCCGCTCGTAAGCTCCATCCTCTACCTCCCAACTCTGGCTCCTCTAATGGAGTGAGGCGGCCCCTTTTATAATACCCCAGATGTGTTCCAGGTGCTTCGTGATGATCTTCTGGCGGCACTTCCTGGTGTGGCGGAAGTGCCACATGAGCACCCGGAAGCACTCCAGGTGTGCCTGGAATCTCTTCCGGCAGCACTTCTAGGTGCTGCAATCCAAGGCTTTATAATCCTCTGGGTGCCCCCCGGCAGTGGCCACGGGCCCCAACATGGTTGAACTTCTAAGAAGCTCTGATCCTGTGGGACCCATGTGAACTAGGGTGGCTGCCCTCTCGTGGGCTGGGTGAGGTATTGTCTCTCTCCCAGTCCTTCCAGCCATCCGCCACACAGTACAATATAGGTAATGAAAGTATAACAAATTTAAAACTGACAAATGTTGCAGTACAACTTGAGCAATTAGAATGTATCAGACATAACCCGTTTTAATCCATCCATCCATCCATTTTCCATCCCGCTGAATCCAAACACAGGGTCATGGGGGTCTGCTGGAGCCAATCCCAGCCAACACAGGGCAGGAACCAATCCCGGGCAGGGTGCCAACCCACCGCAGTAACCCGTTTTAATACTGACTAAATAATATAAAAGTAGATTTAGCAAGTTATACAAAAGTAATTAAATGAGATGAATAGATACATGTGCAGAGGAGAGATGCTGGGTATATTGGGAGAAGGATGCAAAGGATAGAGCTGCCAGGGAAGAGGAAAAGAGAAGGTTTATGGATGTGGTGGAAGAGCACATGACCACAGGTGATGTTGTGACAGAGCAAGATGACGAGGACAGGAAGATATGAAAGAAGATGATCCACTGTGGCAATCGCTAACGGGAGCAGCCGAAAGAAGAAGAAGGACAAGATAGACAAAAAAAATAACAATTAATGAATGAATAGTTAAATGAGAGATAATAGGAATCAGAAGTTGAAACTCTTATTTGATAAAAAAAGTGCACAATTCATCATGTTTTCAAATCCCAGTATAATATTAGATGTGGGATACTGTATGGCCTATAGAGTTCACCAACAGATCTCCCTACACAATCCACTAGCCTCAGTACCATTACGTGAATGATCTTTGTATTATTGCTGTTGGTGAGAGTATAATGGATCGTTCTTTACTTTGCAGTTATTTGACTTCCTTCATGCACTTCTTCCCTCTCGTATATTGTGGTGCAGCTTTCTACCTTGTTTTTTTTCTGAGTGCACCACAGTTGCCAGTCGTGGCTGGAGTAGTGATTTCATTGTGTCCCCATGATTATAGGCACTTCTAACTCTTTAACCACTTAACTTTCTGTAAACATGGTAGACACCTGCAGTACTTAGGAAGAAAGCCCTTCTGCACTAATATGTCCACATTTGCTGCTGTTCTTTGTTTCTTTTTAGTATTGGATGTAAGACAAGTATCAGGCTTGAATGGGATACAGGACAAAAGTGTTTCATCTTCATGGGGTGAGGTGGTGGCATCTCTTAGCAAATAAAGCTCTGAACACATCCGCACACCAAGAATGAGCATTGTAGTGAGTGGCTAGACTGAAAATAGAATTTTGATGATTGCTCTTTCTCTATTAAAGATTTTCGAGTAAAAATGGGTGTGATTTTATGATAATTATTAAAAAGAGAAATGCATCTTCAAAATGCTACACTGTTTCATTCTTTCTTTGTGCATTGTCAGCTTAACCATTGCTAGGAGTAACAGGAACTAGGGGGTATGGGTCTTATTTTATCATTTTGTAGTTGCTTTGGGCATGAATATGTTTTAATTAAAATGGGTCATGTTATTCAGTTGATTTCTTTTTGTTAACTTGTGAATTTCCCCTTGGGATTAATAAAGTTATCTATCTATCTATCTATCTATCTATCTATCTATCTATCTATCTATCTATCTATCTATCTATCTATCTATCTATCTATCTATCTATCTATCTATCTATCTAATCCTGCCTACTATACCAAATTCTATCTATCTATCTATCTATCTATCTATCTATCTATCTATCTATCTATCTATCTATCTATCTATCTATCTATCTATCTATCTATCTATCTATCTAATCCTGCCTACTATACCAAATTCTATCTATCTATCTATCTATCTATCTATCTATCTATCTATCTATCTATCTATCTATCTATCTATCTATCTATCTATCTATCTATCTATCTATCTATCTATCTATCTAATCCTGCCTACTATACCAAATTCTATCTATCTATCTATCTATCTATCTATCTATCTATCTATCTATCTATCTATCTATCTATCTATCTATCTATCTATCTATCTATCTATCTATCTATCTAGGGGGCTTCACCCCCTGCTCGCTTCACTTGCCAAACCCCCTGCCTGCGATTTGTACCAGCACCTTTGCATATCTGTCGCTTGCATATGTGGATTTCACTTTCGTCAAACAACAAAACTTTTAATTCTCGCAGATACGCCTCTTTATTAGGAAGAAACACTACTTTTCCCTGGTGACAACACGAATTATACGATCTACAAGTCTCCGACTTAACGTTTAAAGCCAAACAATATCTATGTACGTCTGTCATATCACTTACAGTGCATCCGGAAAGTATTCACAGCGCATCACTTTTTCCACATTTTGTTATGGATTAAATTCATTTTTTTTTCCTCAGAATTCTACACACAACACCCCATAATGACAATGTGAAAAAAGTTTGAGATTTTTGCAAATTTATTAAAAATAAAAAAATTGAGTTGTTTCATTTAAAATTCATTGTGGTAGTGTGCAGAACCAAAATTAGAAAAAAGTTGTTTATGGACCTAACTGTATATACTGTAAGAGTCAGTATAACAGAATTCACAGCTGTAGGTCATGCAAACCACCAAAACTCAAAGAGGGCAGTAAGGTGATCAAGGGTGTGCAATTAGAAAAGAAACTGGAGAGAAATTGATAATAAGCCGAACAAGCTAAGTGTCACAAAATATAAAAAATGTCTGTATAGTAGAACTGGTCATCAAAATATAAAAAGAACAATTCAAAAAAACAACTGGAAATAACTATATAATGGAGATGTGTCCCTTAAAAGAGCACTGCGATGGGCTGATACTAAATCCAAAAAGCTGAAAGAAGCTCACATGATACAGGTGCAATTCGTGTTACCTGGCAGTGATAGGATTTGGGGCAATAGGCTTGGTGGAGAGAGTGGCATGGCACATCATATGCCAAATTATCATCCAGCCATTCACTTCCAACCCAAATTATCAGATCTAACGACGTGTAGTACTATTAGTTTTCTGAATCTGTCTTTTCTAATAAAAGGTCACCAGGACCCAAAGCCGATCCGAGCAGTAATGGCTATGGGCAGTAACCGATTGTGTAGCATCCTCCTGATATTCTGAGGCATCAATCCATTTTTTTTTTGTGTGTGTGTTATCAATGGTAGGTGCTCACAGATCTTCACTCAGAAAATCTGCTGCATAGCAGGCACAACCAGGGAGGATGATGCTGCCACAAACATACCATGTCAATAAGAGCAGGTCCTTCTTAAATTAGGTGTGTGTGTGTATGAGAGAGGCAGCATAGAACATACAACGTGTCCATGTGATACTTCTCACTTAGCTGCTTGTGCGTAATTCATGCTGGGTTTGATACTTCAGCAGAAAAGCAAGAGTCGTTTAAAACAAACAAATAAATTAATAAATAAATAAAACGGTTTCCTGTCAGCCTCCACCTCATCACAGCTATCCTTGTTGTCATAGTGGCGCTGTGCAGGATTTAAATTTTGATGCTTCCCTAAGATTGTATCAATGAGTTTAGGGCCCAGTTGCTGTGGAAACAGTTATGAATGAGAAGAGGACGGTAACCGTGGAAACAGTGTGAATGAGAAATGGCTAGTTGCCATAGAAACCTGGTGAATGGGAAGAGACCCATCGGCGTGATGCTGTCAATGTGGCTTTAATAAGCGACACGATGCGTGGCCAGAGACTGTACCCACTGAATCTTTAGCTGTCTGCCCCTAGCCCATGAACAGCTGCTAGTTGTCGCCCTCAATTCTGCGTGTCGGTGCGTCTCTACGGGATTTCTTAGCATTTATTTTATTTTTCGTGCGAGCCACCTTATAACTGCAAGAGAATCGCAATTAAAACTGACAAAACGTAAGCACTGCCGGGCGTGAATTCGTGAGGGCATCTTTCTAAAGCCTAAGATCACGCTTCGTATCCTAATTTCACGCTGGACACCCGTCAGATTTAGCCCTGGAATTTTCTACTTTTACGTCAATCATTACTCTCAACTAGGAAACCTTTGCGGCGTTTGCGGAAATGTCCCCTCGCGGGGATAGAGCGACATCTACTGGCAGGCGCCCTGTAGTGCAAGTGTGATTAAAAATACAAAATCTTCCTTTCTTACACTACAACACGATGTAATGAAGCATGTAATGATTGCAGAATTGTATTTTCTGTACTTTTTACAATGATGCAGGAGACTGGCGGTGTGCTGCATGTTGCAGGTAAGAACTGCACTGCGCCCTGTGCACATGACAGTATTGATGATACTATTACTACTATAGTATACTATGCGACTCTTCAATTCCACCCCCCGGGGGGTAAATGTTAACATTATACAAAGTTATTGTCTGTTTTACCTGCATTTTTATCACTCTTTAATATTGTTTCTTTATCAGTATGCTGCTGCGAATGTGAATTTCCTCTTGGGATTAATAAAGTATCTATCTATTATATAGTGCCTTACAGTTCTATCTATCTATCTATCTATCTATCTATCTATCTATCTATCTATCTATCTATCTATCTATCTATCTATCTATCTATCTATCTATTACTGGTAATGGGTTAGCCATATACAGTAAATAGATGTGGGTGAGGAAATCTAATCATTGTAGCTGACACTGCTCGTACCTTTATGTCCACGCCAATCCTGATCCAGATGCTACATTTTTACAAAAGTTAACTGAAATGACTATTGTGTGTAATTTTTTGGTTTTGTTGACGAGAGTATTAACATAACTTATAATATCAAAGCCATTGATCAGCTTTTAGTATTTTTAGTCTGTGTGCCCATAAACAGCGCATTTCTGATTATCTGATGCTAGTGTGAATAATATAATATTTGGACCTGTCATTCAGACTACTGCCCCCTCATCACAAGGTTCTTGTCTTTTAACAACCGCAGTGGTGGTGGTGTCTATACTGTCTGCATAGGCAAAACATGGGTGAGCATAAATGAGTATCCTGAAATAGTCTGACTGAAAAAGTCCAAATGATTAGTTGCTGCTCTGATGGGATGGAACAGCAATAAACCATCAGACTGTAATTACCCTTAAAATTAAAAAAAAAAAAAGAGTTGATGATAATACAGTGGATGCTTAAGTGGAGTATACCGAGAAGAAGAGGCTGTAAGAAATGTTTAAGAAGTAGCACTGTTTCTTAAGCCCCACTTTTCATTTAATTTTATTTTAAATTTACCTTAGTAATTTAAAAATTTGTCATGGGTGACTATTAAAAATATCCAGACATGCCTAAGCCCCTAAATTTTTTTTTCCAGCAATGCATACAAGAAACAGGATAATGGAAAACCAAGCAAGAATCTCATTTGAATGATTTATTTTGACAAATCAAGAAAGGAAGAAACCATCCATCCATTATCCAAACCGCTACATCCTAACTACAGGGCCACGGGTATCCACTGGAGCCAATCCCAGCCAACACAAGTGCGCAAGGCAGGAAACAAACCCCAGGCAGGGCACACACCAAGCACACACTAGAGACAATTTAGGATTACCAGTCCACCTAACTTGCATGTCTTTGGACTGTGGGAGGAAACCCACGCAGACACGGGGAGAACATGCAAAATCCACGCAGGGAGGACCCAGGATGCGAACCTGGGTCTCCTAACTGCGAGGCAGCAGTGCTACCCACTGCGCCACCGTGCCGCCCAAGGAAGAAACCAGTGGTTTCAAGTTAAAATTCACATTTGATCACTTTCTGAACATATTGTCATGGAGTGGCTTTGTGGTGTGGGCACCCAAGTAAAAATTTTACTATACTTCGTACAAGTGACAATAAACTTGAACTTGAACATCGTTCTATAGTGTCAAAGTCAGGCTAGGATTGCCTACAATATTTGTAACCCAACATAATCCATTTAGGATTTTTGTGGCCTATCTCAGTGCAAGGCAGGAAGCACGCCAATGTAGATGTGGTACCAGTCCATTGCACGACAAACAAATTTACATACCCTGTAGACATGGCGCAATTAAGAACTGCCATCTCTGTATATTATAGTAAAAAAATCCTGGGACGAGACGAGACTTTTTAGCCTGGGATGAAACGTGACTTTCTCAGAGAGATACTTTCACATCCCGTGAGATGAGATTTTGTGCCAAGAGATTGAACCACACCCGGGGCCGGAAATAAAAGACAAAGAGTAGATGACAAAGTAGGAGGTCGTAAAGAATTCAAAAATGGCGCGACACAGGCAGAGCAGGTTAGAGATAATGGAAGTACGAAAATTCAAAAGTCTCAAAAAAAAAAATGATAGTAAAGAAATGTTGGAATAATTTTGGAAATTATTACCAAAATGGTAATTAGACCCAAAATCCTTTTTTCACATTTGAGAGGTCTGCTGGTCAAACCCTGTTGCAGTTTCTTGTTTGTTTATGACCTTTGAAGAGCTTTGTGTTTAGGTATCTAAACATGGAAACAAATTTCAGCAGGATGTACCCGTCAGAAGTATGCTTTCTGAAAACCTAAACATGGCAAAGCCAGACACAAAATGTTGTTTTTCCATTTTTGAAGGTCTGCTCTTTCCAAGTGGTGTCATCTGGATCAAACGTTTCATTATGTACTATACCTATAAAGGTACCAGTGTGCAACATCTCAGCCGCCTGCTAGGTGGTTTAGTTTTTTGAGATATGGTCTTGTGAAATTGATGGAAAAATAAAGCTGTGTCAAATTTCACAAAATTGGTTGTATCTTGGAAAGTGTTGATCTTACATCAAAATCATTTTACAGGGTGTCTCCTGGATAACATGGGTATTTTGTTATGAATTTTTTGAGACCAAAGTGCATGGGATTTCTGGAAAATCTGCAGGTTTGACATGGAATGACCCATAGTGTTGTTCATACATACTGTATGACAAAAGAATCAGGAAATTTAATGAAAGTTTGTTGTCACGTCTTATGTTTTAATGGCCAAGACAGAACAACTGTATATGCAACACAGTTTAAGTGTTTATGACATATAGCCTCTAATGGCAAGTGTCATGATGAGACATCCCTCCGTTCATTTTGTGAAAAAGTCACCCATTGTGGTGTTGAAAATAGTCTGCCTCTATCTAGGCAGCTGTGGTATAAGGTAGGAACCATGCCTGGCTGGAATGTCAGTGTATTCCAGAGGGCACCCATGCCAAGTTGAGAGACACATCTTGATATACAGAAATAACAAAGTTAAAATAAAGCCGACATTAGATTCTAACTACATCTTGCAAGAAAGTAAGTGATGATCATTAAGATCAAGTAAAATAAGATTCCATGTTCCTGTCAAGTCAAGTCAAGTCGGGGAGCATGCACTGGTACAGCGCGTTGTCCGCACCCACTACACGTCGAAACAGCTTGGGATCCCGGTTGGCAACCCTCCAGGCAGACACGCGGTCCAGTCCTACCCTCCGGAAATGACCCTCTATCTGCCGCAGCCAGGTGTTACGTGGACGACCCCTTGGCCTGGTCCAGCCACTCGGGTCCCCAACAATGAGGATCTTACGAGCCGGATCACCCTCGGGGAAACGTGCCACATGACCGTAGTGCTGTAACTGACGCTCCCTCACAATGCAGGTCATGTGCCTCATTTGGGACTCCATGAGCAACACAAAGTCAAACCAATGGTACCCAATGATTTTCTGGAGAGACACAGTACCAAAGGAGTCCAGTCTTCGTCTCAGGTCACTGGATAGCATCCATGTCTCGTAACCATATAGCAAGACAGGAAGCACCAGGACTCTAAAGACTTGGACCTTCTTCCCTTTGCATAGATATCGGGAGCGCCACACACCCCTTTCCAGCGACCACATGACCCCCCCATGCTCTCCCATTCCGTCTACTGACTTCACAGGAAGAGTCACCAGAGACATGAATGTCACTGTTGAGGTAAGTAAACCACTCAATGACGAGGTTGACACTCTCTCCGCAAACAGACACACTGCTGCTGGCCGTGCCCAAGAGGTCATTAAAGGCCTGGCTGTTGGTTTTTATCCAGGACACTCGCAAGCCCAGACACTCAGACTCCTCAGTCAGTCTCTCGAGCGCCCCGATCACAGCCTCCATTGACTCCGCGAAGATCACAGCATCATCAGCAAGTCAAGATCCGTGAATCTTTCTTCACCAACAGATGCCCCCCAGCCACAGGACCCCACGACCTTGCCCAACACCCAGTCCATACAAGCATTGAACAGAGTAGGAGCAGAACAGACCCCCCTGACAGACCCCAGAATCAACTGGGAAAAACGCAGAGGTCCTGCCTCCACTCTACACAGCACTCACAGTACCAGTGTACAGGCCAGCCATGATATCCAATAACCTCGAGGGGATCCCGCGAACCCTCAAGATGTCCCACAGGGCAGCTCGATCAACTGAGTCGAACGCTTTGTGGAAATCGACAAAGGCTGCAAAGAAACTCGGCCGATATTCGCGTTTGCGCTCCATGAGAACGCTCAGTGCCAGGATGCGGTCGATGGCAGACTTCTTAGGCGTAAAACCAGACTGTTCCGGTTGCTGGTAGGTGAGCAAGTGATCACGGATCCTATTGAGGACGACTCTAGCAAGGACCTTACCCAGCAGTGTTATCCTCCTGTAGTTGCTCCAATCCAGGTGATCACCCTTCCCTTTCCAGATAAGGACGACAACTCCCGTTTTCCAGTCAGTTGGGATGATGCCAGTCTCCCAAATGGAAACAAAGATTGCTTGCAGTACCAGGAGGACAACCTTACCACCAGCCTGGAGAAGTTCACCCCAGGATACCACAGATCCCTGCAGCCTTCCCCCCTTTAGCTGGTTCACCACCTGTGCCATCTCAGTGTTCTTGTCAGACTAAAAGAAACTTTTCTGGCCTTTCTGCTAATGTTCATAGTGTGATGGCACCAATACTCATGTGAAATGTGGTGGTGACGACATCAGTTTCTAAGGCTTCAATGTCGGAAACACAAAAGGCAATGTAGAAGTACTGCAGTGATGCAGTATCGCCAGATTCAGCGCTTGCCATGAAATAAAGACACATTTACAGGGAGTGGGTACCAGAGGATGCACTCACCAAAAAATGGGATAGATATCTGTTGCTGGAAACTGTTAAGGGCAACTAACAGCACCACACTGGGTCTTCTATTTTATGAGTTTGTTGTTGAAATGAGCAGTAAACATTCTGAAATTTTATTGGAGTGGATGGAATAATGAAGTGAGAAGAAAAGTATTTTTAAAAGAAAAAGAATTCCTCAAGAGAATATCCAGTTAGAAGATTTTGTTTTTTTATAAGAACCATCTCACAGTTTAATACTGGAGACGGGTAGCATGGTGGTACAGTAGTTTGCCTTGTTGCCTCACCGCTCCAGTGATTTGGGTTTGCTAGTCACTTTCTATCTGGTGTTAACATCTGTGAGAGCCAGTCCGGACACCATCAGACAAACAGCAGCACTTTACAAAACACACGTTGACTAAACTAATAAAGTCCTTACAACACACAGTGCTCCCAAAACGGGCCTCTCCCAATGTCCTCTTCGGGCCGCCTTTCTCTCTCCTGTCACTGGAGTTTCGTCCTGCTCCAGCTCCCGACTGTAGGAAGGCGGCCCCTTTTATTTTCATCCGGATGTGCTCCAGGTGCTTGACGACGTTCTTCCAGCGGCACTTCCTGGTGTGGCGGAAGTGCAGAGCTCCCGGGCTTTATGAAATTTGGGGTGCCCTCTGAGGGTAGGGTTTGTGCCTCCTTGCTCCATCCCCGTGGTCCCCTGCTTATCCAGGGCGGTTGCCCCCTTGCGGCCCGGGGGACGTATTGACTGCCTCCCAGTCCTTCCAGGCATCCCGGTTGGGTCTGGCCCCCAGCCTCCTGTGACACATCTTAACCCTGTGCTTACATGGGCTCCCTCTCGGTGCTTTGCAGATGTGTTGATGGTAACCTGGCCCAGTATGCGTGAGTGTGGATGTGAGCATTAATGAACTCTGTGATTAAACTGGCATTCTGTCCATTTTTGTTCCTGAGTCCCTTTAATCGGTCAGAAACTGGATAGGTATTTCTGAGATGAAAAATCTTTCAATAAGCTACAAAGCCTCCTTGAAAATTAGAGTCAAGTGGTTCACCCTGACCTAGTTCTTGTGCCTAGCTTGAGCTGAGCCGTTTCTCGTCTTTTTTCAGTATCACTGACTGATCTCTAAACTTAGTAAGAGAGCTCTCCTGGGTGAATTACCTTTTCTGTTCATCCACGTTTGTTAAAAATTCATCTGCAGTATGAACTGGCTTTATCCAGTCTTGTCTGTTTGCACTGTGCCTTTATGGGCCTGCTTAACTGTTAGTATGCATGCCTTGAAGAGCTCATTAAATCAATCTGTGTATCTTCATTTTATATAGTGCCTTTGACGTCAGGCAACTTCAATAAGTGAACAAGAACTTAATCATAAACAACACTGCATAATACTCAATATGTATATCCCTATATACAGTATATAAAATCCAACGTCTGTCTGTCCTGTATGTCTGTCCGCTTTTCACGAGAAAACTACTTAACGGATTTAGATTGTTATTTTTTCTATAATTTGCTTGAACATTCCGGATGATTTTGCGACCTCTCTCATCGTGCCAAGTATCAGAGTTCAATTGTGGTAACGACTTATTTGCACGAATCCGAGAGACACGCAGCAGGCTGAGGGGAGGGGGGGCAGAGCCTTCCTCACCCACGCGCCAGCCTTGGGGCGTTCCTTATCTTTGCTTAGCTAGAGAACAAGAGAACTACTTAACAGATTTAGATCGGGTCTTTTTGTATAATTTGCTTGAACATTCCGGTTGATTTTGCGACTTCTCTCATTGTGCTAAGTATCAGAGTTTGCTTGCAGCAGCGATTTATTTGCGTGAATCCGACAGACACACAGTGGGTCGAGGGGAGGGTGGCGGGTCCCTCCTCACCCACATGCCAGCCTCAGGGCATATCTTACATCTGCTTAGCTAGGGAACCAGAGAACTACTTAACGGATTTAGATGTTTTTTTTCTTTAGATAGCTTGAACATTCCGGTTGATTTTGCGACCTCTCTCATTGGGCTAAGCATCATAGTTCAATTGCGGTAACGATTTATTTGCACGAATCCGAGAGACACGCAGCGGGCCGAAGGAACAGGGGTTGGAGCCCTCCTCATTCATGCTCCAGCCTCAGGGCGTTCCTTACCTTTGCTTAGCTCAGCGGTTCTCAAATTGTGGGGCGGGGGGGCGCGAAGTAACAAAAAAGGGGGCGGGAATGTTGCCACATGTGGCGTAATTTTGCTATTCGTAGGGAAATTTTAAACTTGTAGCGGTGTATTGGCAGCAAAAAATATAGGAATAAATTTTATTAGGGTTTCAAAAAAATGTTAGGGGGGGGCGCGATTAAAACGGTTATGAAAACTCGGGTCGCAAATACTTAAAGGTTGAGAAACGCTGGCTTAGCTAGCGAACGAGAGAACTACTTGACAGATTTAGATCGGGTTTCTTTCTATAATTTACTTGAACATTCCGGTTGATTTTGCGACTTCTGTCATCGCACTAAGAATCATGGTTCGCTTGCAGGAGCGATATATTCGTGGTGATCCAAGAGAAAGAAGCATGAGGGGAGTGTGACGTCAGGAGTGGGGAGCCAGGCAGGGCCCACCACACTGTCCTGTTTCACTACTATGGCTAGTATTCAATAAAAGAGAAGCGGCCTTGAGTCGCATGGTGTCACACTGATCTCCCAACGCTTGTAAAGATATTACTCTTTGGGTTTCATTTTTTTTTTCTTCCAAGAAAATATTATTGCCAAAGAAGGCAATACTAAATAAACCAAAATGCATTGCAAAGTGACTTACACATAACTCTTGTGTACTTTTGGTACAAACCTCACAATGTTTTGCTGCTCTTCTCATCAAAAAGAGGAGCATTGTTGTGAGTTGCTATGAGTTGAGAACACCACTTCAAAGTCTGAATATAGTGAACAACCTGCCAGGCTGGTGGGTATTTATACATCATTTGTTCATTTCAGTGTGTTTTGAAAACAGTTTTCTTTCCAAACTTGGCCGTTGGGATTTGCCTATCTGACACAGTGGTGCCTTGATAGATAGGTAGATACTTTATTAATCCCAAGAATCCCAAGGGGAAATTCACATTAGCAATGTCTCCCTTAATGTCATCAAAACCAATGAGATGATCATAGGCTTCAGTACCCTGAAGGCAGACCACACTGACATCCACATCAGCAGAAATAGTTTGGAAAGGGTCAGTACCTTTAAGTTTTTGGAACCACCAACACTTAAAAACTGAAGTGGGAATGACACATGTTGGTTACCATGAAGAAGACTGATCAACGTTTGCTTCATTACAAGACTGCAGAAAGCCTGGATGTTTACATCTGTGCTTGCCATCTTCAGAATGTGCAAAGCGGAGAATATGTCCTCACTGGCCACATCACTACAAAAGTTAGTGAAGTCAGCTCAGAGTGTTACTGGCACATAGCCGCTTTCTGTTCAGAACATATCATATATAGCATGCACTGCCTTAGATAGGCGACCTGTATTATTAAAGACCTCAGCCATCCTGAACAGCCACTTTCAGGACCATTAGCACTCAGATCAATAAAGTCAGGGACAGTCTATCCACCGGTCACAAAGCTACTCAACAGTCGCATATACTGAGAACTGCATGACTATTGGTTGTATGCATTGACAGGTTTGCTTTTAGTGCATCGTTTGAGTTTACTGTCTGATTGTGCTACTGTAAGTAAGAATTCTATTGCACTATGGATACATTACAATAATTTTCAATTTGAACCTGAACTCATTCCCTTGGGATCTACATGTAGTATGTGTCAGAAAGGCTAAAAGGTATTTACTGGTCTACAAAAAATATTTTTGTTTGCTTCTGGGAACTTCAGAGCAGCTCTTTATTAAGTTTTTACACTGACTTCATATATGAAATCATAATTAAGCTAGCACGTCAGGTTTTTGAAATACACATCATTGACGTTTTGACACTTTTATCAATATATCAACACAATATCTGGAGTTTGGACTCTGTCCCACCAAAATTGTTTTGATGTGTTTATTCTGAAAACAAACCAGAAGACGATACCAGAGACACGTTAAAGCATATTTATGTCAATTTACCTCCATATAAAAGTGAGGTCAACGTGCCCAAAAATGTTGGAGGCACTCGCTTTTGCACTTGTACTGCACATCCGTCTCTCTTTGCCAGAACCAACAGTAGTCACCCATCATGCTCGGAGTGAATTTTCCCCCGATATCAGTTTTCCATCACCTTTATATCTTGATGAAATCTTTCCCCATGTGCTCATCTCTGACATCGCTTAGATTTGGTGGAAAAAAGTCGAGATGAGGATGTAAAACATGCGTCTTCATTGACATTTTGGCTCCCGTAAGCTGATATACTTTCAGCATATTCTCCACAAGCTATAATTATCTGCTCTGTGACTGTCAAGAAAATTCTGGACAACCTGCACGAATGAGGGTGCTGATTCAGTGGGCTTCAGTTTCCTTTTGAACTCCTCGTCGAGCGTCAGTTCACTTATTTCAGGGCCAACAAAAACACCTTCCTTATTTTTGGCTTCACTTTTCTCGAGACCAAACTTATGTCTTAAATGCTGAAACGCATCGCCTTTACTGTCTAGTCACCCTAGTTGTCCAAGACCTGGAACATCATAACTAAAAAATGGGACGTGCTGGACGAAAACGGTTTTCAGATTTGGAGTCACCAAAGTGAAATTTGTTAAAGTACAGGTGAAAGAATCCCAGTAGCAAAATGCTCGTTGACCAGTGTTATGGGTTCTTGAAAGTTTTCAATAAAAAACAAGACCTAGGGGTGTAATAGAGCCTGGGACTGCTAGAGAGCACTTCAGCCTGGTCATCCTGACATTTTACGAAGGTCTTGTAATCCTATAAATTTCTCCATGAGCACCTCAGAGTTTGCTAGGGCAGGGGTTGGCAATGTATGATTTTCAGTGGCACTCTGATTGAATTGAAAAATAGGAAAAAATTATATTTTAATTACAGTGCACACGTCCGCGCCGTCACTTATGTTTTGCATCAGCGACTCAAATGTAAATGGAAACCATGTGTTTAGTGCAGGCCATGGTACGTTAAAACAAACCTCATTATTATATTTTAATTACTGCGCATGCGTTCGCGCTCTGCATCCCTGCCTATGTTTGGCACGTGCGACTCAAATGTAAAGGGAAACCATGTGTTTAGTGCAGGCCATGATACGTTAAAACAAACCTCTTGTTATTATTAAGTAATATATGGCTCTAAAATGACTAATAAAAGACAAAAACTTGATGTTTGCTCTTTTCAAGACTTTTGGACGAATTAATATGGATTTGTACAACAAAAGGATCATGCTGTGTGTACATTCTGCTGTGAAAGTGTCGTGTGTCGTACATCAAGTGTACAAAGACATCATCAAACTAAACATCAGTCCACATTTAAAAACTCTGAGGAGAAAAGTGAAGCTAAAAAAATGTCTGTTTCTGGCTTTAAGAAACAAACTACATATTTTAGTCAAATAATTGGAACCAAAAATAAAGCCACCGAAAGTAGTTATACAATTGCTTCGTATTAATTGATTAATAGCACTGATAAATAATAAAAAATGATTAATCCATATTACTAACCGAGAATGCTAAACCGGATGATGGACGCAGGCACATCCGGCAATGGGCCGTAGCTGCAAAAAGACGTACTGCGCAGGCGCAAAAAGAGTCCGCGAGAGTCGGCTGAGGAGCCGAGAAAGGCGGACAAAAGAGGGCGAGAGAGGCGGATGAGGAGAAAGGCAGACAAAAGAGGGCGAGACAGGCGGATGAGGGTCCACGAGAGGCGCAGGCGCAAAAACAGTCCGCGAGAGTCGGAGAAAGGCGGACAAAAGAGGGCGACAAAGGCGGATGAGGGGCCGCGAGAAGCGGACAAGACCACAGAAAAAAGGAGTGAGCACATACAAAAAGGAGTCACAGAAATGAGTCGCAACAAGCACCGAAAAAAGGAAAAGGCACATAAAAAAGTAGTCAAATGCGGGCAAAGCACGAAACACATTGCACACGAAACTAAACACACCAAAAAAAAAGAACAGACGAGCGCACAACAGCAAGGCACGACCACACCCCCCCACACCCTACAGGCACGGGACGGGACGGGACGGGACACACACCAAGAGGGGGATTCAACAAGCCCATGGAACACAAAAAAAAAGAACACAAAACCGCCCCACAGACCCTACAAGCAAGGGACGGGACACACACAAAGAGGGGGATTCAAACAAGACACAGGAACACAAAAAGAAAGAAGACGCTCGCGCAACAACAATCCCCCCCCCCCCCCCCAATCAATAAGAAGTGACACCCAAAGCCACATATTTAAAGGAAACGTCCATATTAAACATACGTCATCTCAAAACCTTCACACTAGGCAGCATAGGTGGATCTCATTAAAATAAAGCACTATTAACCGTTCAACTGGAGAAAACGCTCCATATTAACAGTGAGTGCGATCCTCCTTAATACTTATACATATTTCGCACGCTGAGGAACAAACAAGTCATGCATACACGGTCACGGGTACAAAACGATTCGGATCGGATAACGGGACCAAACACACGAACACGAATGAAACAAAAAGAATACACGGCGGCGCATACAACGCGCTTCGGAAAATACGTGAGAAAAAATGTCTCGGATCAAAAAACGCAAAGCTCAAGTAACCCCGTTACAGAGACGTGCCCAAATGAACAGACACAATGAACGTAGATGCATACAGCGCGCGTCTCAAAGTGCTGCATCGAAACAAGCACGATTTCAAAAGAAAGAGCTCGCGTCTCAGACATACAAAAAAGGGAGCAAAGCAACGCGCATATGACCGGCCAGAAAACAAGCAAGCAAGACTCCAAAAGCAGAAAGCTCAACTGACCGACATACAAAAACGGACAAGGCACGATACAAACAATGCACGACATAGAGTGAAACGGACTTTGCGCAAAGCGGAGGCGAATCAATTAAAAATCAAAAATAACGCGTCACAAATAATGGACATGCAACAACGCGGCACTCAAACACCACAAGCGAAACATGTTAACGGCAGCGAAGGCTACAACGGGCTTCTCACACAGCACAGGCAAATCGATTACAGCTCCAAAACAACACGTCCCAAATACTACACATGCAACAACGCGCCTCTCAAACGGCACAAGCAAAACATACACCAGGAAAATTCATTCGGATTAATGAATGTCATTTGCAATCATTGTCATTCAGTTCACTTCCCTGAAGAAACAACTGGCAATACAAGTAATACATTTACACGTTGTTGTCAAAAGGGTCAAATTACACTGCCTCCTTTACATTCATATCCTGAATTTCTACAGAAGCTTCTAACTGACGATGTACCTGAAAGTGAAATCTTTATCAACTGCATTAGATCCTACAAATCGGTATCCACTATGAACATTAACGGTGGCACTGCACGTGACATCCATCTTGAAAAAATGTTGTTTATTGATGAATGTACAATGGCATGAAGTCACTTACTCAACACCATTCATAAACTTCTACAAACGTTTATGAATAATAATATTCGGTTTGGAGGAAAGGTACTTTTATGAGGAGGAGATTTTAGACAGTGCTTAGCTATTCTTCCACATGCCATGCACTCAGCTATTGTTCAGTGCACCTTAAAATACGCAGACAATTGGCATTGCTTTCAAAAGATACAGTTAGTAAAAAAGATACGATGTCCAGAACCAGATCATAACAATTGCTTATTACAACTCACCAATACAGATGGACTTCACCCACATATTATTACAATTCCTCAAGCCTTTATCTGCGACGACTTAGTTACAGACAGATTTGGAACAGCAATCTCATTAGACCAAATGCCCCTTTTAACACAACGCACTATATTATGTCCAAAAAATATTAATGTGGAAAACATAAATACCCAAGTCATTCCATTACTTCCTGGAGAGACACAACTCTTTCTAAGCTCTGACAAACTTGACTCTGATCACAACAATAACCATCTTCATTGACCTTACAAGTTCTGAGCTGGAATTACCTTTTACACTTAAACGGCGTGTACAAAGAAATTTTCCAATAAAACTTTACACTCTGCCACACACTTTATTGTTTGCTTTCTATTTGCATCATCTACACCTTCACACTATTCTATATCTCATTCATACATCACGCTCTTTGTCATTCCCAACACCAGGGGTTGGCGAGCGAAGCGAGCAGGGGGCGGAGCCCCCTAGTCATATTAGAATTCTTGATAACTTTTCTTATTCAAACTATGTATTTTGTATTGAAAAAACTTATAATTTATTATTTGTAATGCAATTTTTAATAAATGTGTTGAAAGTTCAAATTTGATAAAACATTCTTTTCACATATGATCCTATGTCTTTTAAAATATCGAATGATCAATAATATAAGATCCGGTTATAATGGGCTTCAAAAGTATACTTATACTCTATCTATCTATCTATCTATCTATCTATCTATCTATCTATCTATCTATCTATCTATCTATCTATCTATCTATCTACTTTTTATATAAAAATACTTTTGAAGCCCATTATAACCGGACCAATTTTGAGAGTAGGGAGCAGGGTGAGGAGACCCTGGAGAGGTGGAGATCTTCTCTAGAGAGGAGAGGAATGAAGGTCAGTAGGACCACAAGGAAAAAATACATGTGTGTGAATGAGAGGGAGGTCAGTGGAATGGTGACGATGCAAGGAGGTGAATGAGTTTAAATACTTGGGATCAACAGTACAGAGTAATGGGGATTGTGGAAGAGAAGTGAAGAAGAGCATGCAGGCAGGGTGGAATGGGTGGAGAAGAGTGTCAGGAGTGATTTGTGACAGACGGGTATCAGCAAGAGTGAAAGGGAAGGTCTACAGGATGGTAGTGAGACCAGCTGTGTTATATGGGTTGGAGACGGTGGCACTGACCAGGAAGCAGGAGACAGAGCTGGAGGTGGCAGAGTTAAAGATGCTAAGATTGGCATTGGGTGTGACGAGGATGGACAGGATTAGAAATGAGGACATTAGAGGGTCAGCTCAAGTTGGACGGTTGGGAGACAAAGTCAGAGAGGCGAGATTGTGCTGGTTTGGACATGTGCAGAGGAGAGATGATGAGTATATTGAGAGAAGGATGCTAAGGATAGAGCTGCCAGGTAAGAGGAAGGCCTAAGCAAAGGTTTTTGGATGTGGTGAGACAGGACATGCAGGTGATGGTGTAACAGAGCAAGATGTAGAGGACAGAAAGATATGGAAGAAGATGATCTGCGGTGGCGACCCCTAACGGGAGCATCCAAAAGAAGAAGATGTAACAGAATTGGTAGAATTATGTTGGCACACGTAAAAACATTGTAACATGGGTTCAGCACGACATCGTTGAAAGGTTGCTAGGGTATACCGTAAACAGCTAATCCCTCTTGAAAGAATAAATCAGTGATAATATGTACAATTACAGTATATTACCCCATGGAATACGTGGGTAAGAATAAGAAGTTTTATGGGTGTCTTTTCATGTGGAAAGTGTGCGTGTCACATGACCTATTTGAAAGGCTCAAATTATCCTTTTTGCTGTTTATTTATTTAATTGTTTATTGTTGACCCCCATTGTACAGGTAATAGAAAACATATTTACATTGATCGAAACTGTTTTTGTCAATATACTGTAAATTCCAGATTGAGATGGCTTCTGGAAGTCCCTGCTTTTTTGTCTTTGTTTGATATACTGTAGCATCACACTTAAGGCAGGAATCAATCTGCTCACAAACACCCACAGAAATTTCCACAATTATTATGTAAAGTGACATGCACATATTTCTAACTTGGGAGAAATGTATTGGGTGTGTCTGGTTGTGGGTGACATGGTGACTTTCAGAGTTCTCACATCAAATCCAAACCTGGACATATTCTGTACCTCTTATCTGTTCTCATGAAGTCCTCTGGTTTCTGCCCACATCTTAAGGATGTGAATGTCAACATAACTTAGTGGCTCTAAATTGGCAAGTTCTGAGTATGAGTTTATGCATGAATGTGCCCAGCACTAACTAACTGCTTTCCCACCAGTGTTGGTTCCTGTCATCTTCGTTTTTTTGGGAATAAAAGTTGCTCATGTTTTTAGGAGCACCTGTAATGCTATAAAGGATACAGTGGAATCCCCACATGCAGTGCAGAGTGGTAGTAGTCTGTTGGACTAATAGATGGTTCCTTTTGGAAATCGTAAGGTACTGGTCTCACTTGTAATGGGAGCAGAGTAATCCCATTACAATCTACTGTGTATTCTGCTACAGACAATATTTTTTTAATAGGCATACAGACAGAAGGCAGTTATTGATTGGGGTATATTTAAACATCTCTGTATGGTTGGTAACCTTTGCAGTTTTACCTTTTAAAAAAAGGAACAGGGAGATGATTTATTTTGGAGTATTAAGAGAAACATAGGTGGATCTCACCATTTTTCTTTTTTGGTTTAGTGGTTGGATTCTAGTCAAGTATTATCAAGGGTGCTAAGATTGTTGCAAGCAGACTTTGAAAAGCACTCAGTACTTTAAGAATAAACATGCTACTATAATGATCCTAGTATTAATTATAATTTCCAAGTTAAAAAAAAAAAAATAGAAATGCTGCTGGTGTCTAGAACAGAACATCATTTCATTTTTTTTAGCTTACTCAAGAGTTTTTTTTTGTCAGCTTAAATGCATATTGATTGAACTAAAGTCCAGATTGTATATCACTGTCCTTAATGAATGAGCTTTTACTGAAATTAACATTATGCGGCTGGTAATCAGGCTGTTCTTGCTGATTGGCTCTTATGAAAATTAACAGTGTGGCTCAGATTCTGTTTCTTTTACACTTGTGTCCAAAGGCCATATTTATTCATTTATATTTTGGGTGGAAAAAACAACTGCTGTATTTTTGGGATAGGAATGCCATTTACTGTGATTTCCTAAACATTTTATTCTTTTTTTACATTCCTAGGTTATTTTCTTTACTTAACGTCTGTAAATGGTGCTTTTGTGTTTAGCAAAGAATGGTAGAGAGTGATGATCAGAATTAATTATTTAACACAAAAATAGATAGATAGATAGATATGAAAGGCACTATATGATAGAGAGATATGAAAGGCACTATATGATAGATAGATAGATGGATAGATAGATATGAAAGGCACTATATGATAGATAGATAGATATGAAAGGCACTATATGATAGATAGATATGAAAGGCACTATATGATTGATAGATAGATAGATAGATATGAAAGGCACTATATGATAGATAGATAGATAAATAATATGAAATGCAATATATAAGAGATAGATAAATAGATATATGTGAAAGGCACTATGTGATAGATAGATAGACAGATAGATAATATGAAATGCACTACATAAGAGAGAGATAGATGTGAAAGGCACTATATGATAAATAGATAGATAGATAGGAAAGATACTATAACATAGATAGATTGATGTGAAAGGCACTATATGATAGATAGATAGAATATAGATAGATAGATAATATGAAATGCACTACATAAGAGAGAGAGATGTGAAAGGCACTATATGATAAATAGATAGATAGATAGGAAAGGTACTATAAGATAGATAGATTGATGTGAAAGGCACTATATGATAGATAGATAGAATATAGATAGATAGATAATATGAAATGCACTATATAAGAGATAGATAGATAGATAGATAGATAGATAGATAGATAGATAGATAGATAGATAGATAGAACTTTATTGTACTGAAATTAATTTTCCTGGTTCTTTAAAGGTACAGCACTATCAGTTCTGTATTTCTGCAAATGGGAAACTATTATTTAGATTAATATTTTATAACTAGGGGGTTCGTCCCCTGCTTGCTTTGCTTGCCAACCCCCCCGGCCTGCACTATGCGCCAACCATTTTGCGTCTCTGCCTCTTGTGTTGTGAAGAGGGGAGCTGAACACACCCCAAGGAGATGCGGTCGCTCCATCAAAACCCCTTCAGTTTACTGTTTTTTTTACCTCCTCTTTGCTCGATTAGCTGCTGCTGCTGCTGTGCCACCTTATCTGCATCTTGCATGGTGCTTTGAACATTTAAAAGCCTGTACAGCAGAGGTGCTACTCTTTGTCTTTTATTTCCGGCCCCAGGTGTAGTTAAATCTCTTGGCACAAAGTCTCGTCTCGCGGGGCGTGAGTTCTTGATATTTTTTTAGTTTATAATTTAGAAAACGGAATAAGAATCTGAAAATCTAACAACATCACATTAAAGTTCGATAAAGTCTGAAAAGAACGATACCAAACACATATATGTAGGTTTTAAAATAAGCCCAATTTAAAGCGTGACAAAAAAGTGACATTAAAATGTCACATAAAATCATTGCACAAAATCGATGCACTTTTAGGCTTAGGATTTTATATATAGAGAGTAGATAAGTGACTTCAAATAACAAGCTACTAGTCTACACTTAATAAATCTTTCTTATGTACTGTAGCTCCTTGCACTGAAAGTGGTGAGCTTACATTTATTTTTATAACATCTTTCCATGGTGAATGCCATACAAAGGCATGTTGCAAGTAAATAAACTACCAGGTTTGGTGACTCTTTCAGGACCACACAGAGAGTTTGTACTGGGAATTCAACCAGCAGCCTTATAATTTAACGTTCACTTATTTAGGCACTAGAGGGCAACTTCTTCTACAACCTCAAGATACTGTCATCCTGCCAACAAACATGTTTTATTTTATATTACTCTTTTCTATAGTAAACAGTTTGTGTTACAAGTACAGTAATCCCTCTCTGTATCGTGCTTCATCTTTCATGGCTTCACTCTATCGCCGATTTTATATGTAAGCATATCTAAATATATAACATGGATTTTTCGCTGCTCCGCGGGTTTATTGTAGAATCAACTCTCGGCAGCGGCCAGCAGGGTGGCAGTGCGGCGCATGCATACGTGCGCCATTCTCATCCCTACCACCTTTGCCGTCTCTTCCCCTACCACTTCATATCTTAAATCATTTTTGAGGCAGATTGAAGACTTAAGTGCCAGCTTAAGTGAAAAATGAAAGAAAACGTACTAAGTAATTGCAACACAAACACTGACTTCATCAGTTTTAATATGAAAAGATGCCGACAAAAGAAGAGAATAAGGGGCCGCTAGGGTGGAGAAAAGAAGCGCTGCTTAGGACGCAGCAAGCTCATCAACCTCTGAGCAAATGAATGATAAACGTACAGAGAAAGAGAATGAAAACTATGAATGCTTAAGTCAAGTGTATTCACTGCACAATATCGTGCGATGCGCCGTTACTGGTATATATATAAAATCCAACATCTGTCCTTATGTCTGTCCGCTTTTCATGAAAACCGAGAGACATGCAGCGGGCCGAGGGTATGGGGTTGGGGCCATCCTCACTCACACGCCAGCCTTGGGTGTTCCTTACCTCCACTTAGCTAGCGAGCGTGAGAACTACTTTAACGGATTTAAATCGGGTCTTTTTCTAGAATGTGCTGGAACATTCTGGTTGATTTTGCGACTTCTCTAAGAATCACAGAATTCACGTTAATCTGAGACTGGGGCTGCAGGCTGAGGGGAGGGGGAAGCGTGACGTCAGGAGTGGGGAGCCGAGTGGGGCCCTCCTCACTGTCCTGTTTCACTACTACGTGGGCGGAGCCACGGGAGGATGGCTAGTACAGTATATACCGTATTTACTCGTGTACCACGCGCCCTCGTGTAAGACGCGTACCCTAATTTTTACGAAGAAAATCAGGAAAAAAATTTTCCCTGTGTACGACGTGCATTGTGATTGTATAGGAAGAGTTTAGAGCATGTTTTCTGCGAAATGCCCTTCTGTCTTTACTGCATGACGAAAGAGCGAGCGAGTGAGAGAGCGCGCATGGGTGAGAGAGTGCAAGCAAGAGAGAGAGCACACAAGCGAGCGTGAGAAAGAGAGAGAGAGAGAGAGAGAGAGCGAGCGAGAGAGCCCAAGCAGAAGAAGTAAACATTACAGAAAAAAATTTCCTCGTGTATGACGCGCACCTGATTTTCTAATGCTAATTTTTGGGAAAAAATGTGCGCGTGTTCCTATGATTGGTTGTTTAGTAACCTTATGACCTGTAGATAGAAACCATCCCTAAATCTACTGGTGTCAGCGAGAGCTCCTGTATTATTTATCAGAAGGAAAGAATGAGGAAAACAACTGTGTAGGATGGTTGGGCTCTTTAATTATACTACTTGTCTTTTTAAGGTAGCATGTATATAAATGTAATGAATTATTATTATTATTATGTGTTTTTCTCTATGTGTCCTGAGCAAAAAGACAGCTGTGTGCTGGTATCCTCTGCAGGGTTTTTACGACTCTGAGCCGAGCAGGTCCTGTAATAGGATATGATGCAGCCAGAGAGGATAAGCTCCACTGTGCACCTGAACAAGTTAATGAAAACAGATTGGAAAATAAAAGCGGACCTCAGATATCTCAGCAAGTGGAGGTGCTGATGAAATATGTTGTGTCCACTTCAGTTCATCAGTTATAGTCAATTCAAGAAATTTGAAGCTGCTCACTCTCTCAACAGCATCTCCTCTGATGTAGATATGTGTATCTGCTTTCCAAAGTCTCTGACCTGCTCCTTGGTTTTGCTCTCGTTATCAGTGAGATTGTTGTCCTGGCACTACTTTGTCAGTAGTTCTTTATCGCATCTTCTCTGTGAACTCATTACTACAGGTGATCAGGCCTGTGATGGTGGTGTCATCAGAAAATTCAATGATGGAACTGTGTCTGGCCACAAGGTCATAAGAGAACAAGGAGTACAGAAGAGGGCTCAGCACATTACCCTGTGGAATATGTGATTTGCTTATACATACTATGGGGAACAGGCCGGACACAGACAGGTAGACATGATTTTAAAGCACCACACACGTTTATTTAACACTGTTTACAAATCAGTGACATACACACAGCCCAGTGCCGCAGCACCAATCACCCCCAAGTCCAGGCCTCACAATGCCTCTTCTCTCTTCTTAGGTCTGCCTCCACTCCTCTCCTCCGAGCTCTGTCCTCTTCCTCCCGACTCAAGCAAACGAAAGAAGGGAGGCGGCCCCTTTTATCCCCACCCGGATGTGCTCCAGGTGCCTCCTGATGATCTTCCACCGGCACTCCCCAGTGTGGCGGAAGTACCGGCTGCGTACCCGGAAACACTCCGGGTGTCCCTGGTCTTCTTCCCCCCAGCACTTCCGGGTGTGGCGGAAGTGCTGAGGGCCAGGGCTCCTCAGGCATTGGGGCGCCCCCTGGCGGTGACCACGGGCCCCTATAGGGTTGAGCTTCCAAGCTCAGTTCCCGTGGTCCCCAAAGCCACCAGGGCGGTCACCACCTCATGGTCTGGAGGAGGTGTAAGCCCTCCTCCGGTCCTCCTGGGCGTCCAGGCTGGGTACCACCCCCAGCCACTCGCCACAATACATACATACTATGGCTGTTGGTTAGGAAGTCAAAAATCCATCTGAAGAGGTTAGCTCCGAATTTTAAGTGGTCAGATTTGAATGTACAGTAGTGTCAAATGCTGAGTTATGGTCTAGAAACATAATTCTAATGTAACATTTTTGATTCACCGGCTGTGAGAGGATGGTATGAGGTCCAAGGAATAAGGAATCCTCTGTGGAACTATTGCTATGATATACAGACTGGAGGTGATCATGACTGTCTGGAATATTCTGTTTAATAACAGTATGTCCCCAGCACAAGTTTCCCAAAGCACTTTATCGTAATTGGAGTGAGTGCCATCAGTATATAGACATTCAGACAGGCCACATGCGTTATCTTGGGAACAGGAATAATTACTGAAGCAGACAGGGGCCACAGATTCTCATTGTGAAGTATTAAAAGATGTCACTGAGGATGTCAGCTAATTGGTTGCTACAGGTTTATAAAAAGCCCCGGAAATATTCTCCAGACTTTATGCTTTATGAACATTAACTGTTTTAAAGGTTCTCCTTATGTCATGTGTAGGGCGAAGAAATGAATTATGTGGTGTTTTAGGCATTCAAACAGAGGCTGCATTTTATTGTGTTCAAAGCAGGTGTAGATGGCATTCATTTCATCAGTGAGTGAAAAAGTAATTGGATTACGATTTACATTAACATCTGTTAGCATCTCTAGTCTCTAACAAAGTTTGCACAAATAATTACAGCTGGCCATACTTGTCTCTAGTTTGGTGCAATATTGACGTTTAGCCAACTTTGATTGCTTTTCTGAGCTTGAATCTGCGTTTCTTGTGTGTTTTCCATATCACCATTTCAAAATACCGTATATTCCTGTGATTTGTCAGTAAATTCCTGATCTCTGATCCACTATTACTTATTAAGAATTGTGCGGATTGACGTTTGCGTACTTATCCAGGTCTGATGAGCAGTTTCTAATCATGTCCCAGTTTACACAATCAAACTAGTCCGGCAGCTTTTCCTCTGTTTCTTTAAGCTGGCATCCTGAAGGTTGCCGGTTCGAATCCCCGTCACTGCCAAAAGAGATGCTACTCTGCTGGGTCCCTGAGCAAGGCCCATAACCTTCAGTTGCTCCAGGGGTGCTGTACAATGGCTGACCCTGCACTCTGACCCCAAGGGGTATGCGAAAAAAGATGCATTTCACTGCGTGTTGTCCTGTATAACTATGTACTGTATGTGACAAATAAAGAATTAAGAATTAATCCAGCACTAATTTTCTTGCAGGCTCTTCACATTTCAGTCTCTGCTTGTCAACTGGCAGCAAGGGTATTAGCAGATGATCATACTTTCCGAGGTGGAGGCTCAGTAACAGGAGGCAAACATCTTTTATCAAGATATAGCAGGGATACAGAGTATAATGTAAGCACCAGTCAAAGGACAGGTGACATGCTGATGATATCTAGTGTGAAAGCCAGCCTGGCACAGACAGACAGACACCAACACTTTACCAAAATACAGTCCCACACAGCACACAGTGCTCCCGCACCAATCACCCTCCACAGGCCTCTTTTCCAGTGTCCGTGGACCGTCTTTCCTCTCCTCACAGGAGCTTCCTCCTGCTCCCGACTCTAGCTCCCTGAATGTAGGGAGGCGGCCCCTTTTATTTCCACCTGGATGTGCTCCAGGTGCTTGATGACGTTCTTCTGGTGGTACTTCCTGGTATGGCAGAAGTGCTGCCCTTGCACATGGAAGCATTCCGGGCATTCCTGGAAGGTCCTTCCTCCATCTTCCCAGGTGTGGCGGAAGTGTCGATCTCCCGGACTCCACGACGCTCGGGGCACCGGGCCCCAGTGGGCTTGAGTCTCCTTGCTCCTTCCCTGTGGTCCCCTCAACATCCAGGGCGGTCGCCCCCTCGTGGCCCGGGGGATGTATAAGCCACCTCCCGGTCCTTCCAAGCGTCATGGCTGGGTCAGACCCCCAGCCTCCTGTGACACTAGGGTAAACGTTCCATATGTTTGCTTTGTTGAAGTCCCCTGCAAAAGTAAATTATCCCTCAGGATGTACATCTTGGTATTCTTTAATAATGTTCTACAAATCATTCAGAAAGAATCTAAACAGCAACCAGAAAAATATCGGAGAACTGCCTCCTAAGATACAGTAAAAAGGACAATACTTGATCAATAATTGTTCCAGATCTGACAAATGATACAGAACACTTAGTCCTTGCAGTATTAGGTTTAGTTTTTACCCTTAGGTTATAAAGCTAAATAACGGCTGTGCTTACTGATCCCTGCATGATTGGACTGGATGCATGTTTCTTGCATGTATTATATATTATAAAGGAAATTATTATATTATTTGAATATATAAATATTGTCATGTCATGTTTGTCTTATACCACCGTCAGTAATATGTGACAGACAGGCAAATAGAAATCTTACTGTACTGTAGATATATGACAATAAATTTGAACTTGTGAGAATAAAATAAAGAAATTCACTGAGGTCAGAGTCTGATTAGCTAATACTGGGAGATTCACTCCAAAGAGGGCCCTGTATATTCTGTAATAACTCTCGCTAGAATGAAACAATCTGAACGAAGCAATGTGCTCCTCAGTATGTGGAGTTTCACACAAGCCGGGATGCCCCTGCGTCGGAGCGATGAGGCTGGCGCCAGACAGCCGTTGCGAAGTTTAACCTCTGTTGGCAACTTCTGGGTGCATCCCGCCTGTACCCCTTCATTCAGTCACTCGATTTCTCATAAAGATGATGGTGTACAGTATTGAGCAGCACGTCTTCAAGGTGCCAACCTATTGGGTCACCAATTTGTTTAAGCGATTTCAGAATCAACTGGATGATCGTGAGTTAACGGAAAGTTACTTCAAGCAAGATGGAGCAACATGTCACACATCGGCAAGGAGCAGAAATTCAGTCCTTCTTTAGCAACATGGTAATTTCAAAGGGGTTTCCGCCACCACCCTCGCCGGATCTGACACCGCCAGACTTCTTCCATTGGGGTCTGCTCAAAGGAAAAGTCTATCGGAACAAGCCTCGCAACTTTGGAAGATTGGAAGGAAAACATCCAATGTGAAATTGCTGCTATTCCCTCCACCGAGACGCGTGCCGATATGTTCAGGTACATGGAGCGCCACATTGAAATGTGTCTGGCAGAAAACGGAAACCACTTCCAGCATCGTATGTAATGCAATCGATTACACACACGTCAAGGTACAGAGTGTATTTTATTGGTTCAGATTGCTTCATCCTAATACAGAATATTCGGGGCCTTTTTTGACTGAAACTTCCATATCCAAATATCTCATCTAAATAGCGACTTGCACTGACAAATGTATGGTTGTTTCTTTTATGTACTGTATTATTTTAAGTTTTATTAATGTGTTGTGTTTATTGTTTTTTGTTGGTATTGTATTACTGTTACTAGTCTGTGGCAGACAAGCAAGTAAGAATTTCAATATGCAGTACTATATGTACTGTGAGCTGGCTGAGCACAGATTTAAACAGAACCGGAACAAACAAAGAATATTTGGGACACCAGCTGAGTAGTCCTGTTTAATCCCCTGCTTTTCTTCTATAAATGTAAACAAGTGCCTTCTGGCAATAGCTAACATAACCCCACAGGGTGCAAATCAGAAAAGAAAATCCAGCTTTTAACTTTATCCATAGTAACAAATAGAGGTCTTCTGTAAGAGTCTGGAACCAGTCTCTAAAAAAAGACAACTCAGTGGAGGCACCCGGGCTTTTTATAACAGGAGGACCAAAAGAGGTGGAGCTAGTGTCCCTCAGTGGGAGGTTTCTGGGAGCTACTTGGGAAAAAAGGAGACACAGTTAGCGACAGCGTCCCCTCTCGCACCAGTGGGTTACCATCTACCTCGAATGAGGCAGCCAAAGGATCCTCGGACATGTATGCATAACAGTACTTTTGACGACACATTTGAACTTGATCATAAAAATTATTTCTAAAGCTGGTAATAGCAACAACTACAAAGTTTATCTAATCTAATTACACAGATTTACACAATTCTTTATGTAAAGTAGATTGCTGTTCTGCTTAATTCCCAAGTGTTTCTGACAAAGGTGCTTTTTTAAATAATTGAAATGAAAGTCTTCTGCCAGATGCCTTTCATCATTTTGAGGCCTGGGTTAGTTCATCCCCAACTATGGTATTAGACATAAAAGTGTAGGTCAGTCAGTCATCTTCCAACCCGCTATATCCTAAGACAGGGTCACGGGGGTCTGCTGGAGCCAATCCCAGCCAGCACAGGGCACAAGGCAGGAACAAATCACTGAGCAGGGCGCCAGCTCACCGCAGGGCACACACACCAAGCACACACACTAGGGACAATTTAGATAGATAGATAGGCATGAAAGGCACTATATAATAGATAGATAATATGAAATGCACTATATAATTACTAGATAGATAGATAGATGTGAAAGGCACTATATGATAGATCTTTTTTGTCATTGTCCACTTTTACAAAGGAACAACGAAATTGAAGGTGCAGTCGAGTTAAAAAGACAAGAACAGAGAAAATAATAACAAACCGAATAGTAATAAAAGTACTTTACAAAATGTACAAATTGCACTGGTTGACTTAAGGTCTATATTGCACATTTAGATGATGATATGGAGCAGTTTTATTCTGAGTTCAGGGCCATGATTGCTTTTGGATAAAATCTGTTTTTAAGGCGGTTTGTCCTGGTTTTCATTGCTCTGTATCTCTTGCCCGATGGCAAAGACTGGAAGAGGCAATGACCGGGATGTGATGAATCCTGTGAAATGTCTATTGCTTGTTTTGTGGCATCGGGAGGTGTAGATTTGTTCCAGAGTGGGGAGGGTACACCCAATTGTTCTTGCCGCTGTGCTGACGACCCTGTGGAGCGCCGCACCACACACACAGTCCGTACGTGAGCACACTCTCGATGGAACAGTGAGAAAAGGCAAGGAGCAGATATTTGGGGAGATGGTTCTTTCTGAGGATTCTCATAAAATACAGTCTCTGCTGCGCCTTCTTCAGCAGCTCCTTGGTGTTGGCGCTCCAGGTCAGGTCATCCTCCAGCTCAATGCCAAGAAACCTGAACACCGGGACCCTCTCCACACAGGCCCCCCAGCCAATGATGAGTGGCTGGATGTCAGTTTTGTTTTTTCTAAAGTCAATAACAAGCTCCTTCGTTTTTGTGGTGTTGAGGAGCAGGTTATTGACCACTCTGACAGCCGCTCCACCTCGTCCCTGTATGCCAGCTCACCCTCCTTGCCTGAGATGAGTCCGACCACCGTCATGTGATCTGCAAACTTTATGATCGTGTTGCTATGGTGAGTGGGGACACAGTCATATATGTGGAGGAGCGGGCTGAGCACACAACCCTGCGGCGTCCCGGTGTTGAGTCTGAGAGCAGTGGATTTAGCCAGAATATTTAGGATTGCCAATGCACCTATCCTGCATGTCTTTGGACTGTGGGAGGAAACCCACGCAGACAGGGAAAACATGCAAACTACACACAGGGAGGACCCGAGAAGAGAACCCGGGTCTCCTTACTGCGAGGCAGGAGCGCTACCACTGCGCCACCCTAAAAGTGTAGGTGAAGGTCCAAATTCTTAAACATTTTTGATGAGCACCAGTGCCACCATGCAGAAAAATGTTCTCTATAATTAACCTGTTATGGTTCTTTGGTGCTTGGATTGGCAGTGTTATAATAATAATAATAATAATAAATTTTATTTATATAGAGCCTTTCCCATTCTCAAGGTGTCATAGATCCTGTATATGAAAATGCGCCTGTTGGCCCGCCAAAAAATGTTTGTTTCTTTGTTTTTCATGCTTGCTTTTAATTTTAATTCACTTGCAGTGCACATGTCTATAGGGTTACATACTAGAATAGACATACGGGCCGCTGTCTGATCCCAGGAATGCTTCTGCCATGGTAACTAATTAGCTTCTTGAGGGAAAGGAGCAAACATTAGTTCTCTTTTCTTGGAGGAAAAATGAAGACATGATATCAGGTAACAAGACATTGCAGCTAACAGAAACATAAAATTGAAATAGAATTCTTAGCGTTCATTGGACTTGAGAAAAAATTAGTAGATGTGCAACACATCAATTGTATTTTGCTAAAAATGAAACAAAAAAACTGGTGTGTTCTATATTGTGTTCCCAAAACCTACCTTTTATAACTCTGCAGCAGCATTCCCTCACATTTTTACCTCCCTGAAGTACAGACTTCGAAACACAATGGCCTACAAAAATGCTTGAGATATTATAATGTAATAAATAATAAAGAAAATAAATAAATATATGTGCTGTATAGCCCTGTCACATGATCTCATAAAAATTCATAAGTGCAGATGCTGTGGGACTGGAAGTGCTGAACTGGGAGAAAATACAGGAAATGAAAATACTTTCAACAGCTCACTGATAGTCATCTGGGGTCACTGTGTTTTATCAAAAAGGATTTAGATATTTATTATAGTTATAATAAGCAGAATAATAATAATAATAAGGAATAACAGTTTTGTTCCCCTTCTTAGCACGTTTTTAAAAAAGAGACACATACTGTATAAAGCATTTTTTCATGACAACTCGTTGCAGAATTTTGTATCTAAATTGGAAGAGAGAGTGATTTGCATCCATTCGTCCATTTTGAATGTTTTCTTCTTCGTACTAATATTATTTTTTTATCTTTCTGTAGCCTGTTGTGTTTTTAAAGTGACATTTTTTGACTGAAGTGAGACGTGCTGCACAGACTAACACTAAAGACAAAGTCAAAGATGAAAGCAGGGGCTTTTGCATATTAGGCTCAATATTTTTGGCCAACCTGAAAAGTAATGTGATTTTACTGTTTGGAAAATCAAAATGTATCACATATAAACAAATTTAACTTAGGTTTGTGGTGGTCTGTTGGTCAAAAGGTTTTCACCTCACTTATCAATATCTCAGCAAGGCTTAGAGAGACTATGCGCTGGCATAGGCAACATAGTTTGACATGCTACTAATTAGGAAAATAGCACAGACGTGAGGTAGTAAACCTCTTCAGGAGCAGGAATGAAGCCATGAAAGACTTACCTGAATCAACAAGACCTCCTGCCCAACATTAGGCAGAACATGGCAAATAGCTGTTTAAGCTTGTGTCAGGGTGTACTTTCAAACCAGATGTCATGGAAGATTTGCAGGAGGTTTGTACTCCAATGTACACCTGACAATCCTAGTACTACTACTAATACTACAATTCTGCCCGCTTGCTCAAGGTAGCATAAGATTCTTTTTTTTAATGGGATTGGATGAAGGTTATTTGAAAAACCTGGCAGTATAGAGACTACTGATGGTTCAGAAATATAGGTGCATTGGGGGCAAATGTATAGCCAGTCCTACCTAATGTGTTTCCTCGCACCCTGCACATATTGTATACCGGCTGTACTGTCTTCTGTACGCGCATACAGTAAATGCAGTGTCTACACTGGTATGGCCATTGTGGCTCTCCGTCAACCCTGGAGGCTTTATGTGGAACTTTCTGCTTCTCTGTGCCATCCTGTGTCTTTGGTAGCTTCTTTTACGTCATGTACCTCCTCACAAGATTTTGTTCCTACTCTGATTTCCAAGTTCTAGTGTCTAGCATTTTTATACAGTATTGTTCTTGTGTTTAGATTAAGATCCTTTGCTACTGTGTCTCTCCGGAAAATCCTTGGGTACCGTTGGTTTGACTTTGTGTTGCTCATGGAGTCCCAAATGAGGCACATGACCTTCATTGTGAGGGAGCGTCAGTTACGGCACTACGGCTATGTGGCACGTTTCCCAGAGGGTGATCCGGCTCGTACGATCCTCATTGTTGGGGACCCGAGTGGCTGGACCAGACCAAGGGGTCGCCCACGTAGCACCTGGCTGCGGCAGATAGAGGGTCATTTGTGGAGGGTTGGACCGGACCACCTGGGTCTGCCTGGGGGGTTGCCAACCATCGTGTAGTGGGTATGACAGTGCTCTGTACTGGTGCATGATCCCCAACTTGACTTGACTTGACTTAGATTAAGACCTGTCCCCTGCAGCTTTAATTGGTTATATTCATTTGTAAACTTATTTATTATTAACATGTGTGATATGTAATCTTTATCTTAGAATTCATTTTTATATCTTTTTAATGTCCATGTTGTCCAGAAGTTCCTAAATATGTGTACTGAATTTACATCCTCCTTTCTACAGTTCACTGTTCTTGAGCAGGAATAGAATGTGCAAAGGGAGCCGAATGTGCGCAAAGATGGTTTGTGTATTAAATATAAAGCACACAAGGAAGAAATGAACAAAAAAACAAAGTGCAAACAACTACAAGGACAACAACAATCCTGCTGCCTGTATAAGACCGAGAACTTCAAACACAATTTTTCATATGTGGATTTAATGTATAGTATCCCTAAATCACCAACAGACTTGACTTTGCTGACGATGCTGTGATCTTCGCAGAGTCAATGGAGGCTCTGATTAGGGCTGAGCAAGGACTCTGAGTGTCAGGGCTTGCGAGTGTCCTGATAAAAACCATGATCCAGGCCTTTAGTGACCTCTTGGGCACAGCCATCAGCAGTGTGTCTGTCTGCAGAGAGTGTTGACCTCGTCGTTGAGAGGTTTACTTACCTCAGCAGTGACATTCATGTGACTCTTCCTATGAAGTCAGTAGACGGATTGGGAGAGCGTTGGGGATTATGAGGTCGCTGGAAAGGAGTGTGTAGTGCTCTCAATATCTGTGCAAAAGGACGAAGGTCCAAGTCATTAGAGTTCTGGTGCTTTCTGTTTTGCTATATGGTTGAAAGACATGGACGCTATCCAGTGATCTGAGATGAAGACCGGACTCCCTTCAGTACTGCGTCTCTTTGGAAAATCCTTGAGTACCACTAGTTTGACTTTGTGTTGCTCGTGGAGTCCCAAGTGAGGCACATGACCTGCATTGTGGGGGAGTGTCAGTTATGGCACCACGGCCATGTGGCACGATTCCCCGAGGGTGATCTGGCTCACAGAATCCTCATTGCTGAGGACCTGAGTGGCTGGACCAGGCCAAGGGAACACCTATGTCACACCTGGCTGTGGCAGGTAGAGGGTCATTTCCGGGGAGTGGGACTTGCCCACGTGTCTACCTTGGGGGTTGCCAACTGGGATCCTAAGCTCTTTCATTGTGTGGTGGGTGCAGCAACACACTCTACCAGTGCATGCTCCCCAAGCTGACTTGATCACTAAATTAATTTTTATCTAATGCCATCATTTCTGTTATAAGTGGTTAGTGGAAAGGTGGACACAGTGGAAGGTGGTATTATAAAATAATGGCTGTAAACAAAAAAGAACTCCAGTATAGTTTCTTACCACAATGTGGTGGAAGAGGCTGGCAGAGCTAAAGGTGTTCCATGACAACCAAGCATGAAGAGAATGGGCAGCATTAGGCCTTTACCTTTGCTGTCTTCTTCTCTTCAGCCTCTGCATCCAGTAAATCAAGGGTCAGTTCTGAAATGAAGCTGACCTTCCTGATTGGTTTATTCAAGGATCTGGTGTTTGCACAGAACGTATATTAACAACTGGACTGACAGAACATCTACAAATGTGTGCCACACACATTAAAATACCTCAGTCTCCTCAAATAAAAAAGCATGCCCTATGTCGCTTAGTACAGTAGGTCTGAATTGTTAACACAATCTACTGTACTGAAGTGTTGGACACCAGATATTTATAGGATTGCATCATCCCTTCCTACCATATCCTTATGATCGTAGTTTTTAAGACTTATTGTGCTTCATACTTCCTTGAAACCAGCTGTTTAAAAATCAGATTGGTGGACACTGAAGATATTCAATGCCTGTTAAGAATAACTTCCCTAAAAATAACTGTTCTCAGAAAGAAGGAAAATCTTTTCATCTTATTTTCAGAAAGGATGAACAGATAAAAGCAGCATTATTACTTTTAGGTAGAGGGCACCCTGAGAAGCTTTGACTATTTTTGAACTTCATAATGCTATGTGATAGTCTTTTCTTTCCCTCTCAGGCAATGTGATTGTAGGACACTTGCCGTCTGTGTGGGAATTAAGTAAACATTTGGGGTCAGCCAACTAGAAGTTGAGTCAGAAGGTAAAGTGTTTGACTTCAGCTACTGTAAGACTCACAGTGTCCTGTCCTCTCATGTTTTCTAGTTTTGTTTTTGTAACAAATTATCTTTTTAAAAAGTACCTACCTTGCATTTGTGTAAAAAAAGCCCTTGAAAAGGTAGTATTGGTTACAAAAACAATCGACATTAAGGTGAAGGTTATTTTTATTCCAGCTGGCTGATGATAATAACTGCAGGTATCCCTATAGGTGGCTGGATTTGATTACAAGTCTGTCCTACTGGAAAGTGAATGGCACTGCTAAGGCTCGCTGCAGCCAGCTTGTGTAACTAGAGCACAGCAATGGTTCACAGAGACTGGGATGAACATTTCCTCGGGTGATAATATGTGTGAGATTTCAGTGCACTTTTAACATAATCTTCAATAGAGGATGCAGCAGGTTAAGTAACACTAGATAGATAGATAGATAGATAGATAGATAGATAGATAGATAGATAGATAGATAGATAGATAGATAGATAGATAGATAGATAGATAGATAGATAGATAGATTATTAATCCCACATACTCCAGCAGCAGCATACTGATACAAAAAAGAATATTAAAGAGTAATAAAAATGCAGGTAAAAACAGACAATAACTTTGAATAATGTTAACGTTTACCCCCCCTGGTGGAATTGAAGAGTCGCATAGTGTGTGGGAGGAACGATCTCCTCAGTCTGTCAGTGGAGCAGGACGGTGACAGCAGTCTGTCACTGAAGCTGCTCCTCTGTCTGGAGATGATCCTGTTCAGTGGAAGCAGTGGATTCGCCCGTCGCTCTGCCATGGATGTCAAACTGTCCAGCTCCATGCCTACAATAGAGCCTGCCTTCCTCACCAGTTTGTCCAGGCATTAGGCATCCTTCTTCTTAATGCTGCCTCCCCAGCACACCACTGCGTAGAAGAGGGCGCTCGCCACAACCATCTGATAGAACATCAACATCTGTTGAAGGACGCCAGTCTTCTAAGGAAGTATAGCCGCTAATGCTGCTTTTCAATTTAATTTTCTTTTTTTGACACAGAAGCAAAAAAAGGACACTATATAGGGCTTGGTATTACATGTAACCTCGTAGCAAAAACAATTTCAGATTGTCATTTTTAAGTGTTCATGGCTACTGTGCTATCTCCAAAACATTCCAGGAAGTAACCAATATAGTACGTACACAAATATTTAAATTTCTATAAAAAAATCCAGATATAATTATGGTAAGTATATCAGAATTTTCATAATGGGACATAAGACATAAAATTATATATTTAATAACTCTAGGTAATTGACTATTTTTTATGAATCTGCCTTTTTTCTATTACTAGGGGACTCCGCCCCCTGCTCGCTTCACTCGTTTGGTTTACTGGATATACAAGTTAAAGAGATTGTTATTTTCATGGGAATTAGTACATATGCATTATTTTACTTTAAAACTTTAGTAAAAATAATATTTGGAATTAACTTTTCTTCAAGATCGCATTGAATTTTGATTCCGTGTTTGGACTTACATCGTGACAATGCAACGTATAACTGCCTGTGAGTGAATATCGTTACTTCTCTCTAATAAATAAACCGACTTTTTCAAATGTTTGTCCCTACCCTTAATTCTTCTCTTAGTCGTTGACGTGCCATCTGGAACGTATAAAATTATTGTTCTGATAAAATTTATCAGAGCTGACAGCACAGGAAGTGTGTCTGACAAAAGCATTCACACGACTGAGGTTAGATGACCGTGCTCTTGTTTGAAAATAGTTGAAGTAGGGTGTGACTTGAAAGAATCTCATGTTAAAAGTCTCCGTCTCACGGGACTTCATACCACGCCAATGTGGAATCTTTTAATAATTCTCACTGGCAACACGAATTAGACGATCTACAAGTCTCTGACTTAAAGTTTAAATCTGAACAATATTTTCAATTTCTTTTCACTGTTCCATTATTTCACCGAGTAATAATTTCCATTTGTTTGCACTAATGTGATCTTTCCTATCCTTTTTTTGAGACTTTCGAATTTTCGTACTTCCATTATCTCTAACCTGCTCTACATGTGTACCGCGCCAACGTTTTTGAATTCTTTACAACCTTCTTTACTTTGTCATCTACTCTTTGTCTTTTATTTCTGGCCCTGGGCGTTGTTAAATCTCTCGGCACAAATCTTGTCTCACGGGACTTGAAAGTATCCCTCTGAATAAGTCACGTCTCGTCCCAAGCAAAAAAATCTCATCTCGTCCAAGGATTTTTTTATTATAATAGAGAGACAATTTGAAAAGAAGGCTATCAGAATCAGTGAGCAGTAATACAAAAAAATACAAACAATGACATAATCATCCCCTTTCAAACAGACGATTGTTTAAATTAAGCTGTAAAAATTTTCATAATAAGTCCATCTCCGCATAATTCACTAAAGGTTTGTGATGATTTGCAGGATGAGGTAGATATAGTTAAATGACGGCACTAGCAGTTATCCTAAATCTTTTCAGAAGCACCCACTAGATCTGATTTCCTATAGTGCACCGGTTTCTTAATATTATTGTTTACTTATTCACAGCATGAAAGGTAAAAATCTGTAATTGCTCTTAATATTGAATTGGTTGAGAAATATACCCAAAAAACCATGACACAATTGTTAATTCTTAATATACCTTAATTTTGAACATGTGTTATACAGTGGACCACTCTTCAATGTGGTTCATATTATAATTGCTCATGAAAACAGATTTCTGATTAATTGTTCTTGCCTTTTTTCATTTTTTTTTAAAAATTTGGACCCAATTTAACATAAACTGTCACTTCTGTAATCACAGCTTACAAAGGTAACAGACCTATAGTGGTATGGGTGTAGAAATGAGCAAGAGAGAACATTGTAGGATGAGACGAATAAAAAATTACTGGAAATAGCCATATATTTATGATATTTTTCAATCCTGTTATTAAACAAGCATATAAAGAATGAATGTTCTACAAGATTAAGAAAAACTAAACAGCATAAGTACATTTTTATTTTAAGCTTAATGTACTGTAATAGTTTCTGATTACAGTTTAAATGTTGTGTTTATATACATCACAATTGCACATTTATTTTTATGGAGTAATGGCAAAGAGAATTACACAAACAGAGAATATAACAGCTAATTTATTTATTTGTATGCCGAAATACTGATGAGTCAAAGGGAATACACGAGGAAAGGATAGAGGTGTGGGACCTCAGCCTTTAATAGCGTCAGTAACTGCAGACATGGTTCCTACCAAGTTCTTGACAATAGCTAGTTTTAGCTGTTAATATATCACAGATTATCCCATGAGTCAGGAAGAAGCTTGCCTAAATTCCTATTACTGTTAACTTTAAAAAAAATAATAGCAGTAGAGAAAAACAGATAGATAGATAGATAGATAGATAGATAGATAGATAGATAGATAGATAGATAGATAGATAGATAGATAGATAGATAGATAGATAGATAGATAGATAGATAGATAGATAGATACTTTATTAATCCCAAGGGGAAATTCACATGTTAAAAGTTTGTTATCACATAGTTATTTGGTAATATCCATGATCTGAAATCATCTTTTCTATTACATGGTTACAGGAACATATACCATCTGAGTTTAAATGCAAGGCAGAGATACAGTCTTAAAAGGTGACCTACGAAAGTATATGTGATATTCAAATTAACATATACTTACTGGCACTTCTGATTAAAAGTACTTTCAAAATAAGTGCATGACAGCAAACTTGAAAACAGATAGACACATGATCTGCCAAGGGAATAGTTCAATTTTCTTATAGCTGTCAATTAACAAACATTATTTCAGTTTATCTAGGCCTTGACATAATAATTCATTAATAAATATGTATTATAATAGGATGGGATAGTCAAACCATATTAAAAAAGTTAAAACCAAGAGAACTGAGAAGACATGGAGTGACTTAAGCAACCTCAGATCAAGTTTCCCAGCCCCTGAAGTAAGGCATAAACTTAGCTATATATGAGTTGCTTAATGCAACAATTGTGTCTGTCTCTTTCAGAGGAGTTTATCATAAACATTTTGTATTTAGTAAGATGATGTCTCATCAAGAGCCAGCTTCTGTAGCCGAGGATTGAGAGGAGTCCGATGAGGTGGCTCAGGCATCTGATCAGGATGCCTCCTGGATGCCTCCCTGGTGAGGTGTTCCGGGCACGTCTAACCGGGAGAAGACCCAGGACACGCTGGAGGGACTATGTCTCTCGGCTGGCCTGGGAACGCCTCGGGATTCCCCTGGAAAAGGCTAGAAGAAGTGCCCGGGGAGAGGGAAGTCTGGGCATCTCTGCTCAAGCTGCTGCCCCTGTGACCCAATCTCGGATAAGCAGAAGAGGACGGATGGTATGATGATGTCTGGGTGTATTGTTGCATTGAACTAATTATATATTTGTGCTTACTGACATTCCCTGCGTGGAGTTTGCATGTTCTCCCCGTGTCCGCGTGGGTTTCCTGCCACAGTCCAGAGACATGCAGATTAGGTGCATTGGCGATCCTAAATTATCCCTAGTGTGTGCCCTGCGGTGGGTTGGCACCCTGCCCGGGGTTTGTTCCTGCCTTGTGCCCTGTGCTGGGATTGGCTCCAGCAGACCCCTGTGACCCTGTGTTAGGATATAGCGGGTTGGAGAATGACTGACTGCTTACTGACATAGTAAATGTATTTTTGTATGTTGTGTTCTAGGACTCAGTTTTGTTGGTTTTACATTTTCTTGTGAGGATCTTTTCATCATAGGATGTTGTTAGGTTATATATTTGGGATAAACAATGTTTGCTTAATTTCTTCTAACCACCATCTTTCTCTTTTGTTGTAGAATCCTGGCGACAGTAGGATCCGAATTTGACCTTCGAACTCTGCGAGCTGTACGTGTTCTGCGGCCCCTGAAACTAGTATCAGGAATCCCAAGTACGTTAGAGAGACTGGCTTTCTAAGTGGCATTTATGGCTTTATGTTAGAGTTAAATTACTGAGAAATTTTTGGAAGCATTTTATTATTATTATTGTTATTATTATTATTAATGCTCATTTGGCAGATTCCTTTATCCAAGGTGTCTTACAAGCTCAGAGCACATTACAGACTTTCACATATGTTTTACAGTTGTAGCGCAGAGAGTATAAGTGACTTGCTCAAAATCACAATCGGCAGCCTTGAATTTCTCTTGTCACTTGACTATGCTGTCTTCTAGATTAGAAATCACATCTCATTCACAAAGAATTTTTCTGCTTCATTCTTAATTCAAAATAAAAAATTGCAATCATGGGTTTGTCAGTTTTAGTCTTTCAATGAGGGCAAATCTTTTGTTTTAAGCTGGATTGCTTCACAAACCATGATGAGCGTAATTACTTTAGTAATTGTAATCATTCACTGCCTCATAAGGGCGCAAATGGCTTCACATGGTATTAAGCACAATCTTGGACTGTTATGAAAGCTGACCCCTGACGTCCAATTCTTTCCAGCATTACCAGCAGCATATGTAAACTGGAACCTGTGATGAAAATTGTGACTGTTACAATTGTCATTTATTTCAGTAGTAAGCAGTTATCATGTAGTTACCAGAAAACATCCCGTCACTCTACTTTAAATGTTAACTGTATATTAATCTCATTGTCAGTAGAATAATAAATTAATATAAACAAAATTAATATATCGGTGTCAAACTAGTATTTAAAATCTAACAAAGAAGATAAATCTGAAGTAATGTAGGCCAGTTCTGCATTTTGCTTACCAAACAACGGTATTGTCTCCTTTTATCTTGTGTGCTTAGTTATGTTTTTTTATCTTAAAAAGGTGTATGTTTTAATATATGTTTTCATTTTTTACTATCAGTTCAGTTGTGTTGTCTGTTCAGGAAGTTCACTTAGGAGGAAAGCTGTAGCCATTGTCTGTCTGTAACTTTATTGAGACACACAATGAATGTGAACAGCTGATGGTAGTGCATTAACGTCTGCTTTGCATTGCACAGTTGATACAATACCATTATCTGCTGCTTACTGTCATACATTTGTGTTTTATTGTCAGACATGAGGGGCCAACATGTTTTCGATTACTTCTTCTCATCTGATCTCTGTCATAGTTTGGTGTCAAATTCATAATGTAACATAAGAATCTGCACATTATTTCACCATCCTTTAGAGTAAATTGGATTCTGTTTGTTGTTGTCTGATATGAGGGCTCCAGTGAGAGTTTTAATAGTTGCTCATTGTGCTGAATGTTCAGTTGTCTCCATCTTAGTTTTTTTCCAGAACTGTAACAATACAAGCAATGATACAGAAGCCAAAAATAAGCTCCTTGCTTCTTGGATTGAAATTTATAGATATGTATGCTTCACCAAATGAGAGAGATGCTCCTTTCCTGTTTACCCAGAATCTGACCACTCTGACACTAGAGGGTGCTGTCACTCCTCAAACCACGCAGACAAACGTCCAAGACACCAAGTAAAAGCACCTAGAATTCTTTTTTAATTATTTCTTTTCCCAATATTGTGCTCCAAAGCACCATAATCACCCCAATAAATAATAAATCAATACTACAATCCAATAAATCAATCCTCCTCTCCCAGCAGCTCCGTCACACAGCTTGCTGAGTCTCCCATAGTCCTTTATATGTAGTCCTTGACCCGGAAGTGCTTCAGTCCTTCTGGCCATGTGATTCAATAGCACTTCCAGGTCAGATGAAGACATATTTTTCTTCAGCCCTGAAGTACTTCTGTTCTTCCGTCCCTGTGACTTGGGAGTACTTCCGGGCTATAGGGAAAATAAAAATTCCCATGTCTCCCTGCAGCATCACATGATGGCACCCATGGCACCCAGCAGGGCTGTGAAGCCAAACTCCATCTGCCATGGTGCTCTGCGGGAATCCGGGGCACCTCCATGCTGCAGGGAAGATGCCATCTAGCGCCTTGGATGTGTCTGCTGGGATGAGCTGCCGGCCATCTATCACACAATTTATCTACGTTTCATGTAGTCCTGTCATAAAATATCTTTTTTTTTTCCTATGCTTTGTTAGGAATCGACAAGACTCTTATGTTTTTAACCTATTGGCAAAATGTTATTGTTTTGTCAAAATTTCCACAGCTACCTTTATGTGGTGCCATCTAGCACATCAAGCAGCTATAACATTTTCTGATCCTACAACTCACACACCACAGTTTTACACATTTGTGGGGCTGTTTACAGCCGTAACCTTGATTTTAAAGTTACCAATTACCCTTGCATGTCATTCACTGTGCAGCTACATCATAAAAGTGTTCACAGTCAGTATTTGAATGCTATATATGTACTGTATAGCTTTTATAGGCTTATAGGGATATTATCGACACATAGAAAGTACAGTGAGCTTCTTACTTGCATGTGCTAATTGGCATGGAGCACGTCACCACTGTCTAGCACCATCATAAGTGAGTATAACACCCTTACTTCAAAACTTCTGTCTTCCTTATATAAATGCCCCAAAATGGAGAAATCAGTTTCTTCATCTGTTCTTACGTGTGTTCTTCACCTTGCATTTCTCCCATATCTTTCTTCATCTGCCACCTACATGTCACCATCTAAACTACTGTACTGTATATGCTGGCTCATCTCTACGCTCATGAAGTCATAGTTTTTTAGTTTTTTTATACTTTGATATAGAAAAAAGTGTTGCAATTTCTACATGATGTGAACAAAATGTTTGCAAATACCCTTAAATAAAAGTCTGAAATGTGCACTTTAATCACATTTGAATTGTTAGATCTGTCATTTTAATCTGTGCAGCAGAGTGGTAAATCAAGGAAATATGCGCCCTTGTCCCAGACATTATAGAAGGCACTGTATATACTGTGTGTGTATATATATATATATATATATATATATATATATATATATATATATATATATATATATATAGTGGAATATGACCCAGACACAGACAGGCAGACATGTTTGTATTACCCCACACGCGGTTATTGTGGTTTTCCATAGTTCACAATTCTGCACAGCAAACCCCAATACCCTACAGTTCTGGCCATCACAATGCCTTCTCTTTGTCTTCAGACCGCCTCCTTCTCCCCTCCAGAGACCTCGTCCACTCTACTCTCCCGACTCAAGTCATCCTCTGAAGGGAGGCGGCCCCTTTAAATAAGCATCTGGATGTGCTCCAGGTGTGTTCCCGGCAATCTCCCACTGACACGCCCTAGTGTGGCGGAAGTGCCGGCTGTATCCCTGGAAGCACTCCGGGTGTCCCTGCTTTTCTTCCCCCCAGCACTTCCGGGTGTGGTGAAAGTGCTGAGGTCCAGGGCCCTTCAGGTATTGGGGTGCCCCCTGGTGGTGACCACGGGCCCCTACAGGGTCGAGCTTCCCAGCTCTGTACCCGTGGCCCCCAGGGCGGTTGCCCCCTCGAGGTCTGGAGGAGGCACAAGCCCTCCTCCAGTCTTCTAGGGTGTCCCGGCTGGGTACCACCCCCACCTGGGTACCACAAAATATATATATATATATATATATATATATATATATATATATATATATATATATATATATATATATATATATATATATATATATATATATGTTGCATAGTTTACTGTCAAATAATGCAAAGAGTACACGACACGTGTTTCGCCCTCATTTGGGCTCATCAGGCGTACACACACAGTGGCGCAGTGTAAAGGGGCTTCGTCTCTGACACTGACGCTCGAGGTTTGATCCCCGAGAGGCGGGTGCAGTGAGTGTGTACGCCTGATGAGCCCAAATGAGGGCGAAACACGTGTCGCGTACTCTTTGCATTATTTGACAGTAAACTATGCAACATTCCATGATCTGCTTCTCGCTACTGAAGAGGGCACCGTGGCGGATGTTTGCCGAATGGCAGACCAACCACAAGCGTTACCTGGTAGGTAACCACCCACACAATTTAGGTCGTCAAGACTCAGATTACGAATGCAATGAATGTAATGTAATATATATAATATATATATATATATATATATATATATATATATATATATATATATATATATATATATATATGTATATATATCTTCTTACATAATACGCTACCATGGCTGTTCTTTTGTCTGTCCAAGATTTTTAAATCACCTGTAGCTCGCAAACCATTTGAACTATTGAACTTAAATTTGGTACACATATACTACGTGACGTCTACTATCCGCTTTCAGGGCGATGATTGACCTCCAAGGTTATTTCTCTTTTTATTTTATTTTATTGTAGAGTCAACTCTCGGCAGTGGCCAACAGGGCAGCCATGCTCTGCATGCATACGGGCGTCGCTCTCATTTCCTACCACCTTCGCTGTCACTTCCCCTACCTCTTCATATCCTAAATCATTCTTGAGGCAGATTGAAGACTTATGTGTAAAATTAAAGAAAACGTACTAAGTAATTGCAACACAAACACTGACTTAATCAGTTTTAACGCGAAAAGATGCCGACAAAAGAAGAGAAGAAACAGGCCGCTACGGTGGAGAAAATAAGAGCTGCTCAGGAAACAGTAAGCGCATCAACCTCTGAGCAAACGAATGATAAACACAGAGAGAAAGAGGATGAAAACTAGGAATGCAAGTCAAGTGTATTCACTGTTACTGGTATATATATGTAATATACTGTATGTGTGTATATTAATCAGAATCATTTGGCTCCAGCAAATACAGCTACCTAATGACAAGTTTTTAAAGTCAAGTCAGTAATTCAAATCAAAAACATTAGCTAAGTTAAAAACGTAATTAAATCATAAAAGTTCATTAGCCACTGAAGTAATAGTTCAAACATAAAAGATCATGAGCTTGAGCTTCTTAGAAGTCTTCATATGGTAGATATAAAGTTAAGGGACTTGTCTTGACATTATATCTTTGTTAAAGTGCAATTGGCAAATTTTGCCTGAAATATTTAAAGCCTGTATACTTTGTGAAAGTTGTTATGAGCAACATGCTTTGAAAAAGGCAATACCAAAAAGTCAAAATTTGAATTTGAAAGGTTTCTTAGGCAGATCACTTTGGGTATTAATGCCATGCTTGTTATTCACCTCCCTGTTTTAATGTAATCATAATAACATCCACTGGTTATTTATAATAATTACTACTCTGCCATCTGCTGACTATTTATAAACAAGAAGACAAAGAGAAATTAAAATTAGAGAGGGCCCTTAACTTTTTTTTGCACATGTAGCTTCAGCTGCACACAGATGTACTCCACTACAAGTGCTTCCCTTTCCGGGCTTTGCATTTACAATCAGAGCTCTTCAGTCTCTTTGGCAATATGAGAAGATAATCAGACAATATTACAGTGTGTATGTACATGTGCGTGTGTATGCACGTGTCAATGGCCTCTGTGTGTTATTATCTCTTCTTCCTTTGTTTCCAGGTTTACAAGTGGTCCTTAAGTCTATCATGAAGGCCATGATACCTCTGCTACAGATCGGACTGCTCTTGTTTTTTGCTATTCTTATGTTTGCCATCATTGGACTAGAATTCTACATGGGCAAATTCCACACCACCTGCTTTGACATTATCACAAGTGAGTAGAACTGGGGTGAAGTCAAACAATAGTTCACTATCACTTATATACTACTTATTTGCTTTTTTTAATTATATATTTAATGGCAATAAACCTTTTTGTATTTATTTTCTCCACACTAAACTTGCCAACACGCTTTACAGACATAGTGTGGTGTGTTATGTGATTCACTTAGGGTGACGCATAGGGTGTTAGTTATACAGAATGTTTTGAACCAGCAGCCATATAGCTTACAAAAATACACACCAAAGAAGCACATCCTCTGCTATGAATAGGAGAATCGTAAGAAATCTTAAATATCAAATTAGGCTTGCAACAAATTATTTATGTGGTGCTATAAGTCCGTCCATTATCCAACCCGCTATATCCTAACTACAGGGTCATGGGGGTCTGCTGGAGCCAATCCCAGCCAACACAGGGCGCAAGGCAGGAAATAAACCCCGGGCAGGGCGCCAGCCCACCGCAGGGCACACACACACACACACACACACACCCACACACCAAGCACACACTAGGGACAATTTAGAATCGCCAATGCACCTAATCTGCATGTCTGTGGAAACCCACGCAGACACTGGGAGAACATGCAAACTGCGAGGCAGCAGCACTACCCACTGTGCCACCGTGCCGCCCGGTACAATAAATGTATGTCAAAATGCTCATGGTCAGTTAAATAAACTGAAATGTATGTGTTAATATTCACATGCTATATATTAAGAGCTGATTCACCTTCGCCCCTCAACCAGTGAACACTAATCCAGCATGGAAGTCACAGCATTGTATGCACTGACGTGGGCTGAAAGGTTTCTCAGGTTCAACTGGAGATGTGACTTCAGTAAAGAGAAGACAAATCATCGAGCAGGAGTAACAAAAAGATATTTTTGAGTAAGGCATTGAATTGACAACCTTGGATTTTATAGACCCAGGCTTTTAGGTTAGGCCACATTCTTGTCTCAGTTTTAAAGCTTTCTAATACTTATTAAGGCAAATACAGCGGTTTTTCCACCTATCATCTATACTGTATGTAGGGACTAGAGTAAGACTACATCAGTGTTCACCTGAACGTGAGTATTACTGTCACTCGTCAACAAATATATTGCATTTTTTATTTTTCAGTGTGGTATGGCCTTTCAATTATTTTTTTAAAGCAAATAAATATATATCTTTATAAAATAAAGATAACTATGAAAGCTGTATAGATAGATAGATAGATGTGAAAGGCACTATATGATAGATAGATAGATAGATAGATTGAAAGGCACTATATAATGATAGATACTTTATTAATCCCAAGAATAAAATTCACATACTCCAGCAGCAGCATACTGATAAAAACAATATTAAATTAAAGAGTGATAACAATGCAGGTATAACAGACAATAACTTTGTATAATATTAATGCTTACCCCCCCGGGGGGTGGAATTGAAGAGTCACATAGTGTGTTGGAGGAGCGATCTCCTCAGTCTGTCAGTGGAGCAGGACGGTGACAGCAGTCTGTTGCTGAAGCTGCTCCTCTGTCTGGAGATGATCCTGTTTAGTGGATGCAGTGGATTCTCCATGATTGACAGGAGTCTGCTCAGCGCCCGTCGCTCTGCCACAGATATCAAACTGTCCAGCTCCATGCCTACAATAGAGCCTGCCTTCCTCACCAGTTTGTCCAGGTGTGAGGTGTCCTTCTTCTTTATGCTGCCTCCCCAGCACACCACCACGTAGAAGACGGCGCTCGCCAAAACCATCTGATAGAACATCTGCAGCATCCTATTGCAGATTTTGAAGGACGCCAGTCTTCTAATGAAGTATAGTCGGCTCTGTCCTCTCTTGCACAGAGCATCAGTATTGGCAGTCCCCTGTACAGTTACACTACACAAAAACATTTTGTTGCATTATAATCAGTCTGGTAGTATTTGATCGAGTCCTTCGTGTTAAGGAGATCTTACATTCATAAACACATAAGAAGTATGAAAGAAACCATTTTTTAAGAAAAAAAAAGCAGCTTATTTTTAAAGGATAATGGAAATGAACACATACACATTGTGGAGAATTTGCACATTTTACAGTTTCCATGGAAAGCAGAATGTAGAAATGTGACGACATAGGTGAAAGGGCCATCTAACTGAGTTCGACTGTACAAGTACTAAAGTAAAATTTCTATACAATTGCAGTTTGTAAATAATTAAACAATCTATTATCCTTTGATTGAATTTTGGCTTTGTCACTTAAATATCAAAAATAACTTTACCTAAATACAGTGCTTGAAATCCAGTATATTAGTTCTTCATAATAGCAGATTTTACTGCAACAATGGGTGTAGCAATTTACACTTTGTTAATTATAGGATAAAAGTTAAAAAAAAAACAAGGGAAATATACATAAATGATTTATTTTAGAATATATGACATAAAATCTGAATGAAATATATTTGTTTCAATAGGGGAGATCCGAGAAGATAAGCCCTGTGGGAATGAATCACCGTCTCGCTTGTGTCCCAATGGTACAGAATGCCGGGGCTACTGGACTGGGCCAAACTACGGCATCACACAGTTTGACAACATCCTCTTTGCTGTGCTCACAGTCTTCCAATGCATCACCATGGAGGGCTGGACAGAGCTTCTTTATTATGTGAGTACAACGTAATCAAAATAACGACGCAAGGAGAGTCATTTTGTTAGATATATGATTATTTGCAGGCACTGACCTGTAGCTGTGTCAATCTTATTTTTTATGTAATACATTATAAGGAAAATATGTGAGAACCCTGGGGTGGGGTTAAGCCTTGGGTTTGATTTCTGAAAAATTTTTTCTGTTGCCCATTTTATGCTGTAGCTGAGAGATCTGCTATCACACTGGCTAGTTTAGCCTTCAGGTCTTGGTTATAAGGAAGTGTTTCTTTGTTTAATTGTAAACTTTTTAAAAGTTTTAAAAATGTTTCATTAACATTAATGTGATTATATTATGTTTAAGTACAGAGAAAAATGTTTAATGTTATAAATTAACACACTAATGTTAATTTAATTAAACTCTTAATAAGCCTTTTTGTGCAAAAGTCCTGAAATAAGAAGACGTCTACAGTTGCTTTCACAGGTGTTACTGTTGCTGTTATTACTTAAAGTCATAATCAAAGATTTAGTAAGCTGAAACCACAACCCATTATGTACCATTTGAACTGTAGTAACAGGGTGTTTCCATTTAATTAGTTTTTTTGATGTAATTGTACTGATGTACACACAAGGTGCTGTAGAGTGTAACCATTTACTTAATAACTGAAGAGTATTACCAAAGGGTCCAATTTACCTACTCAGTTCAATGATTTTTGAATTGTCACACAAATTAACACCTTCTTCAAGTGCGGAGTGGGTTTATGAGAACATGAAGCACTGCCAGTCTCCATAAATGACCAGGAGTACCACTCTTATTCTCACCACCCTTCTAATATTCTTCAAATCAAGCATGTATGTCAAAAAATAATGTTCAACATGGCACCGGCAGAACCTAGTAAGTGCTTTGATGTTTGATAGATAGATAGATAGATAGATAGATAGATAGATAGATAGATAGATAGATAGATAGATAGATAGATAGATACTTTATTAATCCCAAGGGGAAATTCACATACTCATTTTGACGCATTTGATAATATGTGTAAGGGAGTTTGTGCTATCTGGCCCAGATTTTACACTTACAGTTTTAAATACTACTTACGATAGTGTTAGACAACTTACCTGTTGAATACATGGATTACCATATTCATTAAAGTTGTCTTTGGTCTAATCTCCATTTCTCGCTAAAACTCTAAGCATAAACTGTGAATTTAAAAGAAACACTGAGAGAGAAACAAGCTGTTTCTCCCTGCATGTCTACTACAACAATGATTCCAAGAAGAAAACTGCTTTATATATAGAGGAGAGCCCCAATTTAATGTTCCCATAATCAGCATTTTCCCCACATTTAATGTTTTCTGGATATGTTGTTAAACATAAAAGTAGTTCTTGTCTGAACAAATGCAAATCTTTACATCCCTACTATAGCAAGAAATGACCCTGTTCTGGTTTTTGTATCACATCTGATTTTTTTGTTTGTTTTATTGTTCCAATTTATTTTACAGGTGATCAAAATCTGATATGAGCGTGTACAGCTATCTATCTCGAATGTGCATGCACACAAAGAATACAATTATTTTTTTTTTTTAGACAGAAGCAACTTAATAGATAGGTGTTGGTTGCTGCACTACACAGTTTCAGTGTAGGGCATCTATGAATTCATTATCCATTATTGGCAAGGAAGACAAATAGAAAATGAAAAATCTTAGCTGTTGTATTGAGTGCATTCATCACTGCTGTATCTGTGTGAAGAAACCTGTAGATACAGGAGAGGAGACAGGACTGGTGGGAACGAGATGTTGAAGTTTTTGATACAAAATAATGGGTACAAAAGTAATATAAATCCTTTCTGAAAAGTCATGATTCCATCTTATGTATTACTGATCAATCTTCTCTGAAAAGATCAGAGCTGTGTCACATATGAGTGAAAAAGTGGGAATTGAGCTACATTGTGAACATAACCTGATTTTGTTCTCAAAAATACACCATACGGTTATATACATTGGGCTGCAATCCGATGTCAGACCATCATAGTTTAACAAAGGCAGTGTTGCAAATCATGAACAGGAGTAACAATCTGAAGCTACAAAAATTAATAGAATAATTCCACAAATTAAACAGAACAATTCAGGACACATAGAGATTGGATTGTAACAACAAACCACAAAAATAACTGCAGAAAGACTATAAAAAGACTTAAACACAGCACACCTAGACCTGTACTAAAGGAATCCTGACAAATCAGTGACAGTTTCCTTCATTTAATATTTTTCCTGCATGTCAGTTTCTAGAAAAATAAAAAATAGATAGATAGATATAGATGTGAAAGGCACTATATAATAGATAGATAAATACATAGATAGGTTCTATTCTATCTATCTATCTATCTATCTATCTATCTATCTATCTATTATATAGTGCCTTTCACATCTATCTATCTATCTATTATATAGTGCCTTTCACATCTATCTATCTATCTATCTATCTATCTATCTATCTATCTATCTATCTATCTTTACATTGCCATTCATATCTATCTATTTTTTTTATGACTATTTTATATTGTGGCGGACGGCTGGGTCCCATGCCCGGCCGAGACTCCCCTTCAATATATATTCAGGGGGAGCAGCCCTGGACAGTGCAATACCTCCCCCTGGACGCTGGATGGCTGCCCCCCTGGGTTGGAGTGGTGCCTCAGCCTCCCACAGGGCTCCATGGGAGATGCAGTTCTCCACAGCCCTTTTGGGATCTAGGGTGGCCGCCAGGGGGCGCTGCATGGGCTCCTGAGCCCAAGTGGACGACTCTTCAGCCCCACCTGGGAGTGCAATCGGAAACAGGTGATCAAGCACCTGGAGCAGATCCGGGTGGGCCATAAAAGGAGCCAGCAAGCACTAGTCAATGGCCAGAGTCAGGAGGAGGATGACAAAGCTTGTGGAGGAGTGGTGGGAGAAGAGAGAAGAGAGGAGTGTGGGTTTTGTGCTTGAGCTTGTGTTTGGGACTGTGTTGTGGCTGGGGGACACGGGGAAGACATGCCCTCCATCTGAATAAAATAAGAGTTTGTTTTATTTTTTATACATGCCTCCGTGTCCTGTCTGTGTTGGGTCAGGCGCAATATAGTGCCTTTATTACAATATATATTTATTAGTAATGACTGTATCAACATGCATCTGAAAAAGTAATAAATAAGTGCAGGTTACTTCTGTGCTAATGAAAATAAAAATGAAAAATTAGCCACACTACATTTTGTCTTCCTTAATCCATATTTTTCTAAGATTTTACATTAACCAAAAATGCTACTTTATATTTCAGGCAGCTAACATAAACATTTGATTCTAAACGTTTTGCATTACATTATTTGTCAGTTATTATTGGCAATATTCTTCATGCTATGTTTTATCTTACTATCCCATTCTGCATAGTTTTTATTTCTTTATTTTTTTATTCCTGTCCTTTGTTTAGCCAAACAAGGCAGTTTGATGTGTTACCTTCAAGCTTGTCATTAAAAGGATTGAAGATACCGTTAAAGTCCTGTGTGTCAGTTTTCTAATTCACTTTTTGTTCTCACTGCAGGTATTTTAATTGCAGGTAAAGGCCTCTTACATGGCACCTGCATTCCATTACCATAGTGGGTATAGTTGTTCTGCCCCGCCAGTGTGAATTTGCCTCTCTACCTTACAGGCATTCCTTGCAGAATTTTCCACAGATGCTGGTCTCTGCCTTGGCACCTTTTGTCAGCTGAACACCCCTACGCACAAGCTACATTTTAATTATATATTATTATATACTATTTATTTTTTTACAGTGTGAGCCATACTGATTTAAGAGATTTATTTACTGCCTCACATTTAGTTGGAAACGGAAATGAAACCAGCAACATTTTGATTTTAAGTGTACTGTCAGTTTGTATGGCAGTTTTGCTTATTTATTTTAACATATTATTAATTTATTTTCGGTGTTTAGGAGAGATGGCAGAGGAGTTTTTAAGCAGAATGTTTAATGGAATCTTAGAAAGTGAGAGGACGCATGATGAGTGGAGAAGAAGTGTACTGGTGCTGATATTTAAGAATAAGGGGGATATGCAGGACTGCAGTAACTACAGGGGGATAAAATTGATGAGCCACAGCATGAAGTTATGGGAAAGAGTAGTGGAAGCTCAGTTAAGAAGTGAGGTGATGATTAGTGAGCAGCAGTGTGGTTTCATGCCAAGAAAGAGCACCACAGATGTGATGTTTACTCTGAGGGTGTTGATGGAGAAGTTTAGAGAAGGCCAGAAGGAGTCGCATTGCGTCTTTGTGGACCTGGAGAAAGCAAATGACAGGGTGAGGAGAGAGGAGCTGTGGTATTGTATGAGGAAGTTGGGAGTGGCAGAGAAGTATGTAAGAGTTGTACAGGATATGTACGAGGTAAGTGTGACCGTGGTGAGGTCTGCGGTAGGAGTGACGGAGGTGGGATTACATTAGGGATCGGCTCTGAGCCCTTTCTTATTTGCAATGATGGTGGACAGGTTGACAGACGAGATTAGACAGGAGTCCCCGTGGACTATGATGTTTGCTGACGACATTGTGATCTGTAACGATAGCAGGGAGCAGGGTGAGGAGACCCTGGAGAGGTGGAGATATGCTCTAGAGAGGAGAGGAATGAAGGTCAGTAGGAACAAGACAGAATACATGTGTGTGAATGAGAGGGAGGTCAGTGGAATGGTGAGGATGCAGGGAGTAGAGTTGGCGAAGGTGGGATCAGCAGTACAGAGTAATGGGAATTGTGGAAGAGAAGTGAAAAAGAGAGTACAGGCAGGGTGGAATGTGTGGAGAAGAGTGTCAGGAGTGATTTGTGACAGACGGGTATCAGCAAGAGTGAAAGGGAAGGTCTACAGGACAGTAGTGAGACCAGCTGTGTTATATGGGTTGGAGACAGTGGCCTGACCAGAAAGCAGGAGACAGAGCTGGAGGTGGCAGAGTTAAAGATGTTAAGATTTGCATTGGGTGTGACAAGGATGGACAGGATTAGAAATGAGGACATTATTGGGTCAAGTTGGACAGTTGGGAGACAAAGTCAGAGAGGCGAGATTACGTTGGTTTGGACATGTGCAGAGGAGAGATAAGGGGTATATTGGGAGAAGGATGCTAAGGATAGAGCTGCCAGGGAAGAGGAAAAGAGGAAGGCCTAAGAGAAGGTTTATGGATGTGGTGAGAGAGGACATGGAGGTGATGGGTGTAACAAAACAAGATGACGAGGACAGAAAGATATGGAAGAAGATGATCCACTGTGGCAACCCCTAACGGGAGCAGCTGAAAGAAGAAAAAGATATTATTAATTTATTTTCCCTGCTCCCATACTTCTTTTGAGTCAGTTTGGATGCTGGCAACTGTTTCTTTTCCTGCTTTAATATTATTAGGAGCACTGTTGCTCCGAGGTGCTATGGAAAATATAGGAAATACAAGCTTCATAATAGGAAAACTTATCCAGTGAGTAAATTCAAAGCTATTTGTTATCTGATTTTGCCAAAATGTAACATACCACTAACTTTTCACCTCGTTTCATTACATAAAATAAAACAACAATAATTAACCGAATCAGAAATGACATTTGGCCGCCTTGTTTTATTTGAAGCAATGCATTATCCACTTATGGCATTTCATTTGCTTTTTATTTTCCCTCAAAGAAATCGAAGTAATCTTCAGATTTAGTAGAAAATGAACAGCGATTTTGTGTTTCTTTTAAAAACATGAAAAGAACTGGAAGGTGAAACATCACACATGGTAACTTTTTAATGCTATAACTCACTATAACAAAAACTAGCACCGAACGGTACATGCATAAGTTAAGGCGTGACTTTAAACTATAAAGGGTGGCTCTGCTTTTTCTCAGGTCCAGTATCCTGGGTTCAAATATGACCTCTGGGTCGGAATACCTTTTCATTTCTTTTCTTCAAATTTGATGTGAGCATTAATTGCCAAATCTAAATTGACCCTGTGTGTCTGTGTATGCATTATTAGTAGGCCTTGTGAAGAACCAGCATCCTGTCTAGTGTGGGGTTTAGCCTCCTTGAACTGGATTAAGTGGGTTGGAGGATGTCCTGTTATTATTGACGATAAAAGAAAGCATCATCTTAGCAATAAAACAAATACAGCACATTCAGTATATCATCCAATTCCCTCAGCGTATTTTTCCTCTTCTTATAATGAGAACAGTAGCCGCCTCCGGCATTAATAAGTCACTTGAGAGAGAGGTGCGGCAAACTTAGCTTTAGGAGCAAAGAAGTCTAAAAAGAGAAAGTACATGGAACCTTCCAGAGCTAAAACTACCAGCTGGTGCAAACCAGAAGCCAAAGCTAGCTGCATCCTTGCAGGTACTCCAAATACAATACAGAAGTTGTTCAATTTGAATGTTATTACTTTAAGAAACACTCTTTCTTCTCAGAAAAGTGCTCACTTCCTCCCCCCCAGCCATTCCTGGGTCAGCTGCACTGTTCAGAAAGACACCTGACAGTGACGCACAGCCAAGCGATGGCCCTGCCGCTTTTCAGAGTGAGGCATTGTGTTTAAAGATAAATTTAGAAACAGGATGTACAGCCAGAATGAATGCCATATGAGCTGACAGTGAAGACACGAGCAACTGCCTGATGCTCACCTACCCACTGCACCATAATCTGAAATGTTTCTGCACATTTCCGTACAGAAAAAGAAAAATGTCTTTGATAAACACATAGAATATGCCCCCCTTTTACGTTAATTGTCCATAGCTCCAGAATCTCAAAGGCCAGTCTTTAAGTACAGTGCATAGCAGAACAGTTTGATGTCTCATTAACAACGCTCGTCACTTTGTCAGTGTCAACGTTCTTCAAACTAAAACAATCGCTTGTCTTTTCCTGCAGTTCTCTTATTCTCTAGGGTTAAATGAGATCTGCTTTCCTAGGTATTTCCCATTCTGTAGCTAAGCCTCCTCTTTTTAACACCTGCAGGTCTCTTCATTTTTTAGTTTCTGCCTCCTGTGCTTTTCTTCTATAAATTTGTCACACATCTATTTCTGTTTCCGAATTGTAACTATCTTGTTTGTATTAATCACTTCTATTTTTCTGTCTGCAGAACAGTTGCTGCCTTATTGTATTTTAATGTGGCATGTCTCCAAGGTTCTTATATAAAGGCTAATCAAACTTTAATGGCAAAAAGAAGGAATTGCAGTGCCAACTGGAGAAAAAAAGTAAAGCTTAGTGGAGCTGTTAGCAGAGCTTGAATGTTGGTCTGTTAGACATCAGCAGGACAAACTGGGTCCTAGTGTGCAAACATCAGTGAAGTCTAGTTGAGCATCTTGAGCGTCTACCATACGGGACATTTTGTAGGCATTTTAACTGCCCTAACACACACCAGGGACGTTCTTAGGCATACGCGAACTACGCATCTGTGTAGGGCCCTGACTGTGAGGGGGGCTGCCAGCTTGGCCCCGACTTTTTTTTTTTTTGCTGTGAACCTGGGGCCCCTCAGATTCTGTGCCAGTCCCAGGAAATTCAGTTCAGTGCATCGCGTAGTCTCATTAACAATGGTAATTTATTATCCAAATTGAAATCTTCACCTAAATCCCTAATAATATTGTCACGCTGTCGTAACTTTGCCAAATGCACTTTAGCAAACGTTAATTTTAGAGATTTATTTCGGTTTCTTTCAGAGAGATCCCCATAAAATCATGAAATACCCCTATATTACCGGCCTTTACCAGATCCAGAACAAAATCAATATTTTACCACTCTGCATACGCACAAGCGTACATGTAGGCCTACTGGTCATCTAAGGCCTTTTCCAGACGTTTTATTAGAACACCTTCCTGAGCTCATGAGCATCCGAGGCCTGCACATTTCTGAATCGCGTAGGGCCCCCAATCTGCTAAGAACGGCCCTAACACACACACACTCTAAAGAGGTGGTTCGTGTTTCTGTGTTGTGTGGTAGCTGTCATTACAATTGATTACAACAGAGTGTCTCATTTGTGGTCTTACTGTAAGTGACCAGCAGCCTTCAAAAACACGTGTCACAACTTTAACACCATTTTATAATATTGTCGACGATACCAGGGATGCCAGGGGTACAACTGTGCATTTTTAAAAGATCTGAATAAGAATTTGGACTGATATAATTTAAAAGCACAGGAGCTTTCAGGGTTAATCTGAACCACATTAACATCGATTGAACTGCCTGCCATTTTAGAATTGTATTTTGTACAAATAGCTGCCACTAACAGGAGTGAGGAGTGGTAGCAGATGGTTGAGAACTCTTGAAGCAGGTAAGGTTTAGGGCAGGAAGTCAGACATGCCAAATGAGCATAGTTTAGTTTTTAAAGACTAAGAAATGTTTATTGTAATAATACTAGGGGGCGCTGTCTCCTGCTCGCTTCACTCGGCAACCCCCAGGCGGGCGCTAGCCACTTCGCAGATCTGCCACTCGTGTATGGGGAAGCAGATGTATAATTTAAACAGATTGTTATTTTCATGGGAATTGTTACATATGCATAATAGAATTAACTATTTTACATTATAGCAAGTAATTAACTATAGTAAAAAATAGTAAAACGTAATAAATTGAAAGAAAATTATGTTTCATGCTGCGTTAGAGATATTTGTTACGTTATACGTTTTTGTTCTTTTTGGCTTTGAAATTAACACGTAAATACTTTTTAAACTTACACTTTTACTGCAAAACTTCACTAAAAACAATTTTTTGAATGAACTTTTTGTCAATATCGCATTGAATTTTTATTCCGTGTTTGGACTTGCATTGTGACAACGCAACGTATAACTGCCCGTGAGTGAATTTCATTTCTTTCTCTCTAATAAATGAACCGACTTTTTCGAATGTTTGTCCCTGTGATTTGTTAATTGTCATAGCAAAAGCTATTCTAACAGGAAACTGTAAATGTTTTAATACGAATGGCATATCAATATCTCCTTTGGTGTCTCATGTTATCCATGGAAGATGTACTACATTACCTTTCTTGTCGCCCTGTTAAAATTTTACATGTCATTGCCATGTAACCGATAGACAGTTTTCTCATTCATTTGTTTGACTTCATCATTTCTCGGTGTTAGGATTGCCTGTGTACTCATTTCTTCTGTTGATAACCCTTTGGGATGAAATTCATCAATAAGATTTCGACATAATACATCTTCCTTTATTGGGAACTTAAAGTGAGGAAAACGTAAACATTTATAAGAGCTGAGAGCACAGGAACTGTGCCTGACAAAAGCATTCACATGAATGAGAAGTGAGAGGACCGCGGGCGTGATTGTAAATGGCTGAGTGGAGGGCAGGACTTAACAAAATCTCTTGGCAATAGTCTCGTCTCGCAGGACTTGAAAAAATCTCTTGGAAAAAGTCGCGTCTCAAGATTTTCTTTTATAATAGAGAGATATCATAAGGGTGTACCCAGTCTGAAGTAGCTCCAGCTTGTGTCCATCTTAGATATGTCACAATAATTGGGATATGGAGTTCCTTAAGATGTCCCTGAACCTTTCTGACTATAGGCCTAGTGACTAACATGTCTGGGTGCATAGTATGGCATTCTTTCATTCCACTACCTAGTTCAGATGTGTTTGCACATTTGTATCCGAGGAAGAAAAACAGTATTAACTGTAATGATTATAAGTATTTAACTCACAAATACTAAGGACTGTATTTTGCATTAATCATGCTGCAGAGAGCTATATGATTTATTATTTCTATATGATTTGTTCTTCATTTAGGTAGAAAAAGAATTAAGCTTGTGCACAGAATTATTAGACTAACTTGCATTCTTTTATGAAAAAATGCTGACCTCTTGATACTAACAGAACACCCTGTGATATTATAAATCAATGTGATAGTTTCTGAATTCTTGCTTAAAACTATAAGAAACATGTCACTTATTGATTAATAAATAAGGATTTATTAATGTAACCAGACAAAATCTAATGAAGATATTAAAGCTATAAGAATGTAATTTCTTTATAAGTAATGTACTGAACTATAGGAAACTGCTTGAAACTGGTCTTGTGTGTGTGAGCTGATAAGGGCGTATTCCTTAGGAATGCAAGTGCCTGATAACTCTTTATTTTGGTAAGAAACTCTGTGCACTCCTGAATGTAATAAATCAGGATATAACCGTAACTTTCAGCAATCTATGTATGACCTCAAAATGATCTGCCATGTTTTTCTCTCTTTGGTTAATGAATAAGCTAGATAATAAAAAGAGAGGATTTCTTTTTTTTAGGCAGACTGTCTGATCTGACCACTGAGTGGTACTGAGGTGGGGGTCTGCAGTCTCTTTGACTCACCAAGAATAAAGAAAGTGCTTTTTATTTTAAATTGGTGTTTTTGTCTCCCGTTGTGTTTCCGACTTGGGAGCTGACAAAGGGAAAACCTCATTTAGTTATTCATATTCTTACTATCATCCATCCATCCATTATCCAACCCGCTATATCCTAACACAGGGTCATGGGGGTCTGCTGGCACCCTGCCCGAGGTTTGTTCCTGCCTTGTGCCCTGTGTTGGCACAAAACTTTAAAACAAATGCATTACACTATGCTAATATATATCCTAATTATTTTTAAATCTAATAGACCCTTACAGTGTATGGTGGCAGCTTGCTTAAAGGTGGTATGAGCTACATGTTGTATTTGTTTGCTATTGCTTCCCTTCGTAACAACATTAATCAGAAAAAAAATGATCTTATTCATACGATAATCAGTCACAAATGTTCTACGAGTGATATGTAATAGCTGCTCAGCAATTTATTGACTGCCCCTGGCCAATCAGAAGAAATAACCTATTATTGTTTCAGATAGGAGTTATCAGTTATCTTAGCAGGCCGTATTAATCAGCCCTTTACCAGCAGTCCTGCACTCTTTAGCCTGTCATTTTCTGCCATATTAATGCACCAAGAGAAATATTTTAATCGAAGACAACTGGCAAAAAGGTTTCGTGTTGATAGCTCCCTCTCATTATGAATTAATTGACATTAACACTGTCTGTCAACTCATCATTTGTTTTAGCTGTTTAATTATTTTTAAAGAAAAAGAAAAAACACATTCTGACCAAATGAAATGTGCTTTCATTAACCATGTGTCTGTTATGAATGAGACCGTTCCATCTGTAATTTGTATGCTGTGAAATATAATTATTGATTTGTACACAATGGCCTATATGAACCTATAAATTAGGCTTTTATATGGAGGCAAAATAAAACAGCATCATGCAGATGGCTGGTCTTTCTAGTTTCTCATGAAGTCGATAAACAATCTTCCAAAATGTTAAGTGTGCTTGCCTGTTTTTTTCCGGCATATCATAAGACGCTATGTCAGAATCTTGTATTTTGCCCTAGGAGAAGGGAGTCGGGGGAATCAGAGGGTGACAAATATAATCAATAGCTCCTTATTCAACATTAGCATGCCAGATTCTCCCATAAAGCAGCTCTTTTTAAACTAAAACATAATCCTATTTTAATATTATGCTGCCATAATATAAACTGATCAAAAAAATTAAAGGAAGTTAAAGGAAACGCATCAGATCTCAATGAGGGAAAAAAAAATCCTACTGGATATCTCTACTGATATGGACTGATATGGTAATGTGTTAGGAACAAAAGGATGCCACATCATTTGATGAAAGTGAAAATTATCAACCTACAGAGGACACCCCGAAAATCAAAGTGAAAATAATGATGCGACAGGCAGGCGAGTCCATTTTGCTGAAATTTCATTGCAGCAACTTCAAATCATACTCAGTAGTTTGTGTGCCCACCCCCCGTCAATGTTCTTGTATGGATGCTGCATGCCTGACAACGTCCTAATGAGATGACGGATGGTGTCCTGGGGGATCTCCTCCCAGATCTGGACCAGGGCATCACTGAGCTCCTGGACAGTCTGAGGCGCTGGATGGTCCAAAACATAATGTCCCACACAGAGGTGTTCTATTGGATTGAGGTCAGGCAAGTGAGCGTGGGGGCCAGTCAGGAGCTGCCTGCATACTCTCACCACATGAGGCTGGGCATTGTCGTGCACCAGGAGTTACCCAGGAGCCACTGCACCAGCAAAGGGTCTGACAGTGGGTCCAAGGATTTCATCCCTATACCTAATGGCAGTCAAGGTACCGTTGTCTAGCCTTTAGAGGTCTGTGCGTCCCTCCATGGATATGCCTCCCCAGACCATCACTGACCCCCCACCAAACCGGTCTTTCTGAACAATGTTACAGGCAGCATAACATTCTCCATGGCTTCTCCAGACCCTTTCACATCTGTCACATGTGCTCTGGGTGAACCTGCTCTCATCTGTGAAAAGCACAGGGCGCCAGGGGTGGATCTGCCAGTTCTGGTATTCTATGGCAGATGCCAGTCGAGCTCCATGGTGCCCACTAGAGGACGTTGGGCCCTCAGGCCTCCCTCATGAAGTCTGTTTCTGATTGTTTGGTCAGAGACATTCACACCACACTGTAGGCTCTGGCAGTGCTCATCCTGTTTCATACAATCGTTTTGTTCACCCCACTGAATTAAAGCTGAAAGTCTGCACCTCAACTGCATCTGAGTTGTTTCATTTAAAATTCATTGTGGTAATGTACAGAACCAAAATTAGAAAAAAGTTCTCTGTCCAAATATTTATGGACCTAACTGTATGTGGTGATGAAGCACATGCTTTAGCTGCACATATTTGCTGTCCTCATTTCAGAGTCACATAGTCCTTAATGATGAGAGGGCTGTTTAAAGCTGCAATAGAACATCATTTACTTTGGGAAGGAAGACTGGTAAATGTTTGCCATCTGCCTATACCATCAACTATTACAATCTGCTCTGCTATGTAAAAGTTCGCTTCAAAATGTACACATATGTAGTCTAAATTCATGTTAAACTGAACGAAATCAGACCATTAGCACCAAGCTGATTCTTTTCTTATTTCCATCCACAGAGCAATGACGCCTCAGGGAGTGCCTGGAACTGGTTGTATTTCATCCCTCTCATCATTATTGGTTCCTTCTTCATGCTGAACCTTGTTCTCGGTGTATTGTCTGGGTAAGTATCTACCTGCCTCACCACACTACATGCCACTGTGCAGTTATTAAAATTGATGGCCCAAAGGGCTATTGTGTTAGGTGTTAACATTTTATATTAGCTGTATTTGGGGCTAGAAGGAGAGTCTTTGGTTAGGAGTTCCGAATAAAAAGCACATTTTTGGTTATTTTTGAGATGATACTAGGTAACTGTTGTTGGAATATGTTTACCAAAAACAAAACGTAATATTTATGTATATCATCACCACACGTAACATTTGAAAATATAAAATGCAAACATGCTGTTTTTACAGCCGATTTGGAAATTTGCTTTTCTGACATGCTAACTAATTAAAAAGCTTGTCCATATTTATATGATTTTGAAACTACTTCAAAGGGATATTGGTTAAAAAAGTTTAATTTTGTTAACATATTACGTTCAAGAAGTTTTCAGTCTCTCTCTTTCTCTCTTTCTAAGTTTTATTAGACCAAATATTTATGAAAAACAAATGCAGACCAAGGATATTTTCAACAGTTCAGTTGGACCCGATTCACCTCACTGAATGTACTCTTAATGATATAGTGCACCCGAACAAATAATCCTGTATTTACCAGGAAACGTTCACCAAGTCCTTGTTCAAAAAGCGGACGCCACTTGTTTTTAAGATTAGGCACCCTTACACTATTTTAAGATTAGGCATCTACTCTGAATTTTTTAAGATTAGGGACCCTGGTGTACCTGGCCTTACCCCCACGAACTTTAAGTTCAGGGTTTATAGTAGGCATAGGCCAGTCTAAAACAAATAACAAGAAGGAGATGGCGTCCAATTTTTGAACAAGACCCCCTTGTTTGTCGTACAATTAGGAATGCAGACATTCAGGTGTACATCCTATTCTGCTCAATGCTCGCCACATTCTGCATCACCTGCCACGTTTGTCTCATCAAAATAACATGTGCTTCACTCCTTTTATTATTTCTAACTCTGCTCCTTTACCTTACTATTGTCAGGGATCAGAAGCTGAAGTCAAAACAGACACCTGAAGTGAAACTTTCTGTACCTACTATAGTAGGGGTTTTCAAAGTCGGTCCTGGGGCGCCCACTGTGGCTTCAGGTTTTTACTTCAACTGGATTCATAATCAGTGCACTGATTACAATTAATTAGCTGGTATTTTTTTCTCTTCTCTTATTCTACATTAAGAAAGCACAGCAGCATGATTTTTACATTTATAAAACATTTTGAAATATTTCTGTTTTTGCTATAGATTTAAATTAACTCACTTTTGTTGCTTTCATTCTATTTTACCCTTTCTCTGTGCAGTTTGCTCCCTTCATTGTACCTTAATAATGACAATTAAAAACGAGGAGAGCAGACACCCAGGCAAACAACACTGAATCGTGAAAGACAGCAACTAGTTTAGCGTTAGACACACTAACTAGAAAACAATGGATTAATTAAACAATTACAACTCCCAGAAAAATAGAATGAACATCCATCCATCCATTTTCCAACCCGCTGAATCCGAACACAGGGTCACGGGGGTCTGCTGGAGCCAATCCCAGCCAACACAGGGCATAAGGCAGGAACCAATCCCGGGCAGGGTGCCAACCCACCGCAGGACACACACAAACACACCCACACAGCAAGCACACACTAGGGCCAATTTAGAATCGCCAATCCACCTAACCTGCATGTCTTTGGACTGTGGGAGGAAACCGGAGCGGCCGGAGGAAACCCACGCAGACACGGGGAGAACATGCAAACTCCACGCAGAGAGGGCCCAGAAAGCGAACCCAGGTCTCCTAACTGCGAGGCAGCAGCGCTACCACTGCGCCACCATGCCGCCCTAGAATGAACATCAAGATGAAAATATTGTTAAAAAGAAAAGAAAATACATTATTCCATTATAACTGCTTAGTACATTTTAATGTATTTTTTTTTAACTAAACTTAGTTTTCTAATTTATATATTGTTCCTAAAACACCGAATATGGGCAACACCAGTTCACTTAATTAGCCCAGGATTCCAATTAAAAACAGAAGCTAGTTGGAACAAAAACCTGGGTCCGCAGGACCGCCGTTGAGAACCCCTGTACTACATGAAACACAAGTACACTTAAAAACTGCACTGATTTAGAGCATAAAATATATTCTTTATGACATTCTTTTTTATTTCGCTAATTTCTTAGTTTTCCCAATAATTCATGTGAATGTTTATATTAATCCCGTGTCCATTTAGGTGACTCAGTATTCTAGATACTAATATACATTTATGTGAAGAGACACCAGTTTTCATCTTAATTACATAACTTGTTAATATCTACTCACATGTCCTCATATTTGTAATTTGCTTATTTTGAAAAAAGAATTTATTTTGGAATTAATAGATATGACTTTTCATGATCATATGCTAGGTTACAGAAAGTGTACAGCAGGTATAGGCGAGCATGTCTTTCTTTGCCTTTATTTATTTTTTTATTTGTGACATCCATGATTGATTTCAAGATGTGTGATTTTTGGGTCTAAGGATCTCATCTTGAGTAAACTTTTATAAGTATTACCAAAGCAGTTGTTGAAAGTACCCCGTGAATAGTGGCTAACTTGCATTTCAACTATACTGGCATTCTTTTTTTTTATTTTATTAATTTTATTGTAATCATTCCATACAAATAGATCAATTTTTACAAAAAATAAGATTGAAAACAAATCAAACCCCACCCCTGAGAAGGAGAGCATGGCCAAAGGAGTAATACTTAAGGCTTGTAAACATACCTAAATTGTTGAGTTTAATAGGGCAAAAAAGATAAATGGAGAAGGAAAAGAAATGCGAAAATAATTATTTCTTCTTATTCTAAAATATTATTGATTAGATCCTGCCAGGTTTTGAAAAAATTCTGTACAGATCCTCTAACTGAGAATTAGATTTTTTCCAATTTCAAATAATATAAAACATTGGTTTCCCACTGACTTATCAGAGGAGAGTTGGCATTCTTGTACATAAAGAACATGAACATTAATGACAGAAATACGGAAACCGTCATTAATATATCGGGCATCACCACTTGTTTTATGTAGTTCAGGCTTCTTCAGAGTACGTGTTTACTGAATTACCCTTCCCTTCTCAGAGCCATAAACAACTTATTAGATAATTCATTATTTGTATAACATTATGTAAGTTGCAGGTAGAATAAAAAAAAAACTTTGTGAACCCAGCCTTATGTGCATTTAAATCCACTGACTCTTGAATTACAAAGCTTTACCTAATTTTTCTGTTTTTATTCAAGCATTACGGTGTACAGTATATGGCTTCTGGAAATATCAGATCAGTCAGGCAAAGTTTGCTGTTCTCATCCTTCCTCCCTTCTTTCTTAGGGAATTTGCCAAAGAGAGGGAGAGAGTGGAGAACAGGAGTGAATTTCTTAAATTGCGGCGACAGCAGCAGATTGAAAGAGAGCTCAATGGCTACCTGGAATGGATCTGCAAAGCGGGTAGGAAACAACCTGGTGGCAGCCGCCAAACGTGTCTTAGTGTACGGCCAGAAAAGACTGTCGTTGTGTTGAAAATTCATAGCATTTTAAATACGGCTTCACTTAATGTGGATGCAGGCTTGTAATCCCCTTTGATTCTTGCTTCTTGGCATGCTTATGGTCATGGTTCACTTGAAAACTGATGACATTGTGGGTGAGGGTGGAGTCTTATTTAAATTAATTTTATACACTATCTGAAATTTCAGAAATATACCATTTAAATGGTGAATGGGTCATGGCCTACGCTGTCATTATTTTTCATTAGTCCCATCATATAATACACTATGTAGAGGGCAAACACGCTCGCACAGTACTGGCTCATTCATGCTCGCTTACCTACTATTTTTTTTTAATTAAATCTCATGCTTGCAATTTGACTAATGTTTCCCCTTTTGTCTAGAAGAGGTAATCCTGGCAGAGGACGAGAGTGACCTGGACGATAGGCTGCCTTTTGATGGTACATATGCTGGTTTTTTTTTTAATTTCATTTTCACCACTTCCTTACATGTCTTTGTAAGTGAAGAATCCAGGAAGGAGAGTTTTCCAATGGTTTGCTGATTTAGACCCTTTCTTTCAATCCTACCCTACTCCTAAAATGTCATTATACAGTACTAGAAAATAAATAAAGAACCACATGCACTTTTTTCAGCGTTATTCATAATTGTAGCTCTATATTTTTATGGTATGTTTTTTATGATAACACGAAAAATACAAGCTAATTTCAGACAGTGTGGCCTAGCAGATGAGGTGTTTGCAACATAAGAATATCTCCATCACTGACAGACAACACATACGGTAACTCGGAATAAGTATGCTATTATTTATTTATTTGTTTCTTTACTTATTTGCAAAAAACTAACCTAAAGAAATTAGCGTAGTTTTTTTTTTTTTTTCCAAATATTTGTGGTGTCACAAAATGTATTAAAATAATTTACCAATCCAACTGCAATTGTGCAATCCTTATATTCTGTTTGGATTGCATAATAATAATTCTTTGCATTTATATAGCGCTTTTATCACTAGCACTCAGCAATTGTAGGTTAAGGGCATTGCTCAAGGGCCCAACAGAGCAGAGTCCCTTTTGGCATTTACAGGATTCGAACCGGCAACCTTCCGATTGTCAGTGCAGATCCCTAGCCTCAGGGCCACCACTCTGCCAAAATGCCAAAATGGAATAAAAAATTTACAGATTATTCAAATCAATTTTCTGTTAAAAAACAGGAAGATATCAATCCCATAAGTGTTCACCCCTTTAATTAGATGACGGGCCTTTAAATATCACAAAATGGCATCCAGCTATGTAGGTGTTTGTTTTCTCATGACTTCAGGTTAAATATTTAGATCTCTTGGACATCTCAAGGTTGCTTAGTTCAGCACTTAACAAAAACTACAGCCTAAAGTTAAACTGACTTCAAGGACCATTTCCAGAAATGTTATTGAAAAGCACCAAAACAAGTGAAGGATAGTGGAACATCCAAAGACTTTGAAAATACCCAAAACATCGTCTGTCAGATCAAAAAAAGGAAAAAATGGGCAAATTGGCCTCAAAAAAATCAGTGTGTGTGTGAGCTGCTCCTCAAGAAAGATCACTAGCAGGCTTAGAGCAATTTTAAAGAAATGAACATCTGCCTAGATGGGATAACTTGTGCACTGATCTCAACAAACTGGGCTTCAAGGGAGAGAGATGAAGCAAAACCTGTTCTTTAGAAGAATATAAGTCAAATGTTGATGACAAAGTGACAGAAGACATTGAGAACGTTAAAATCAACCTTTTTGTGTTTCTGTACTAAGTGCGATGCGCAGTGTAACAATACAGAACCCTGAAAAGCTATCCTTAGAGTGACGTATAGTTGTAACTGTATTAGGTTATGGAAATGTTACAGGGCTTGAAATGTTTGTAGTGACAAAGTGCACAATGTCATGAATTTGGAATTTTGTATTACTCGGAATTCACTTCTGTTCCAATTTTGTGAATTTTTACGTTTAACTGTTTTATTAATTTAGCATTTTTCTAATGATGTCAGCGCCTTGCTCTTTTGTATTTCCTCGCAATCACTGCCATTCTTTGTTATTTCTATGTGGTCGTGGTAATGTTGCTGTTGGTGGCAGGTTCTCCGTTGCTACCACATGATTGTGCCGTCACAATGCATGATGTCATTATGTTGTAGCTATATAAAATGCCATTATGATGTCCCGCTATCAAAGAGGGTGGGTACAAAATGAGTTGCTGTTTGCGTGAATAGTATGGTTAAGGTTGAACTGGTAATAGGACTTTCTCACGTGCCTTTTTAATTTTGATTTTTCAAATTCGTTTTGTCTTACTTTTGATCTAACAGTTTTGACTCCTGCCTGTATCCAACCTTATCGTCTACCAATCTTATTGATTTTGGCCTCTGGGCATGCCTTTTTCCACCATAGGCATAACAGACAATAGATGCAATAGGTTATAAACAAGTCTCTCTATTACCGGTATATAAAAAAATCCTGGGACGAGACGAGACTTTTTAGCCTGGGATGGGACGTGACTTTTTCAGAGAGATACTTTCAAGTCCTGCGAGACGAGACTTTGTGCCAAGAGATTTAACCACTCCCGGGGCCTGAAATAAAAGACAAAGAGTAGATAACAAAGTAGAACGTCTTAAAGAATCAAAAACATTGGCGTGATACACATGCAGAGCAGGTTGGAGATAATGAAAGTCCTAAAATTCGAAAGCTTCAAACTGCGCAAAAACAAACAGAAATTATTACTTGGTGAAAACAACGAAAAGAGATCGAATATATTGTTTGGATTTAAACTTTAAGTCGGAGACTTGTAGATCATCTAATTTGTGTTGCCAACAGGGACAAGTAGTGTATATTTCCAATGAAGATGCGTTTCTGCGAGACTTAAACGATTTGTTGTTTGGTGAAAGTGAAATCCACATACGCGAGGGGCAGAGATGCGAGGTGGCTGGCATGTAGCGCTGGCCAGAGGGTTGGCAAGCGAAGTGAGCAGGGGGGGCAAAGCCTCCTAGTCTTAGTATAAAACTAGCTGCAGTTAACAAGACAATAGTAACTTAGGAAAAGATCGACATTTCATCAGAAAAATAATCTGAAACATGGTAACACAACTGTATTGGAAAAAATTACCACAAAATAACTATTTTTTGGCAGACCCATTGAAAGCATGAAGATCACCACAGTGGTGGAAAAGTTACGTAGGAGAAAAATGTGGAAAATGATGTGTCCACATGTGCTGAGCTGGTAGAAATTCAATTACAGTTAGAATCAGTCATTTTTTTGAGCATGTATAGTTGTGACTGACTTGTAGAATTTTTTTCATTTGACCAAAAACTAAACACATTTCAGATTCTTTTCTATCTTAGACGCGTTAAGTTTACTAATGTCGGAGGAGAAATAGGTTCAGCTAACACTACAGGTCTCACAAAATATCTGGAAACATTACGCACTGTCTCTTCTTCCTGGTTTATTCTGCTCAAACATCCCTGATCATGTTGTCAATTCATTTTTCCAGTTGCAAGGGGAGTTACAGCCTGGAAGTTCCCTGTTCTTTCATTCCAGTCATTTTCCTATGATTTTAGGCTATGTGTGTGAATTTTTGCAAATGTTCCCAATTGCAGTATTAAGTGATTCATTCTTAAGTAACATCTTCCCTTGTACTTTAGTGGTGTAAATGTAGGCCAGGTAGGAAGCTGTGGTATCTCTTTTAATTCTATAGTGTTTGCATCCATGCACAAAGCTGAGTTTTCTTTATTTGTGATGCAGGTGACCATGATCCTGACTGTAATGTTCACATTTACATCATCTGTTTGATTTCCACGTTCACATTTGCTACCGTTTCTCTGCTGTGCCTGCCTGAGTGGTCTCTTTCTCCTATTAGTTCTCTCGTTGTCTTCTTTGTTCTAAGCTAGAGGACCGCTCATTTTCTCTGCATGAGACAATGAGCCGATCTTTGATTTCTTCCTTGGCATTTCTCTGACCTGATACTCGATGATTCCGAGTGGGAAAGTTACTGTTTAGCGGATAATAACACCACATATTCTATTACAACTCTGTGGGATACTCTAAGGGCGAGTATTCCGGTTGTGGCAATGCTCTGTACAATTGGAACAATTCCTACCGTGCCACGGACATGCATTTTCATACAGCTCTGTTTCAACAGCATGCATTCCTGAAATGTGGAAATTCACAATACTTAAATAAAAATGCATTGTGATTTATTCTTATATTTTGGCATTACCATAGGCTCTAGACGAAGAGCAACTATTAAAAAGAGCAAGACTGACCTCTTAAATCCAGAAGAGGGAGAGGATCACTTAGGAGACATTGCCTCTGTGGGTAAGTTGTTCAAATCATTTGGAACTCATTTGTGTCTATGGACCTAAGCAATTTAGGATTTTTTTGTCCATTACTTATAACATTGAGAAACAGCGACTCACTAAGAATGTCTTAAATGATAGGCATACCAACAACGTGTGTAGAGATTTAGTGCCCTGGGCCTTATTTTAGCCACTTCAGTTCTGTATTTAAGTTCATTATTCCTTGATTAGTATGATTACCTTTAAAAGAAAAGTCATGGAAAATTTGGAGTTTGGACAATTGTAGGGGACAGTAGGGTACATGTTCTTGCTGCAGAAGGCCAATGAAAACACTGAAGCAAATTGAGGGCAGATCATTACCACAGATGCATTAACAATAGCATGCAAAAATTGTGTATCACCCCAGAAATATGGAAATTCCACAAATTTACTGAAATTATAGGGAGGTCCAGATCTAATTATGCAATTTTCATTACGCTATAACTTACTAAGTTTATTACATAGAGAATTCACAGCACCTGCCCTGCACATAGAGATTTCACTTAAAATTCTTTTTGTTGCCAATAGATGGCAGCACCTGCCCTGCATTCCAAAATGGCACAGTTGCATAATTAGATCTGGACCACCCTGTACAAGCGAACGAACTGTGCCCCCCTAGTGGCTAATGCCTATATTGTAAAGGACATGTTTTCTTATTCAGTCCTCATCACTAAGTTACTAGAGTGTCACATTAAGCTGGTAACTTCACCTGGCAATTCATATCATAGAAATATTCCAACAGCTGTACCATTTGGATTTGTAAATGACTTTGTGTGAAACCATCGATCATTCAAATATTATTTTTTCTTTACGAAATTTCAGGGAAGGCACTTTTTATTGCAGTCAAAGAGGGCATAGATTGAAATAATTAACTCCAAATGTGGATGCAATTAGATTACGCTTTACATGATAATCCGTAAGTGCCTGTAAATTCATAGCAGTGAGTCCTTTACCAAATGCCAAATCATTCCACTTAACTGATTGTAACATTTTAAACTATGGAAATAAATTGTTTCACTGCAATGTGAAAGTTATTGTTCATGAAAGTGTTGTAGAAAATAAACAAATATGAATGATGACAATGTATTTGCCCTCCCCAGTTTTGCTAAACTTCTCGGTTTAATGACTCCTTCTTCCCAAGAAAACACAGCTTTCTTTCTTAGCACAGAAGTAATGTCATTTAAAGGCTCTTCATCACACATACTTTGTGTAATGCCAGCTATTGTCAGTTTCTCATGGTTGCACAGTGAGTCTTCTGGATCTAGAAAAATGTTTGTGAGAGGAAATCCTTGCTTGTTCATTTTCAGTTCTAGAGCTGAAGATATTTCACACAAACAGATATTACTGACATAGTATAATTGCATTTCTCCTCCTAAAGCAACAGCAAAATCCTTGGCTGCTAAAGACTTTTTTTATTCAGACCATGGATCTCACAGATTACATTGAAATGTTTTTGTCCCTTTTGACTAATCCCCACCTTTTTGCATATCCTCTTCTATTCCTAGGCTCACCCTTTGCACGTGCAAGTATTAAAAGTGCCAAATTGGAGGGCGCTTCCTCATTTTATAAGAAAGAGCGCAGGTTACGTTTCTTCATCCGCCACGTGGTCAAAACTCAGGCCTTCTACTGGACTGTGCTGAGTCTGGTAGCCCTCAACACTCTTTGTGTAGCCATCGTTCACTACAACCAGTCTGAGCGGCTGTCAGACTTCCTCTGTAAGTGTTGGAATCCTCGTGTTCTGCCATCCCAGAGAACTCAAACAAAAGCCCAAAGCTCATTCATGTCTTGGTCAATTGTAATTCATGTTAAACTGGTTAAAAGCATTTAGTATTGTGCTTTATCTTGCTGCTTTGTAAAGTGACATTATGCTTTGTAAAAGGTGCTATACAAGATAATAATTTTTGTAAAAATATTTATTTATATTTTGAAATTGTTTTTGGTAAATCAGTAACTACATCATCCTGGTTTAAAAGAGTGTGGGTGTGTACATCAGTATGCTATGCACGTGACTCGTGTCCTTGGTCTTGCCTTGGGCATAATGCTACTAAGATAGGTTCTGTTTCCCCCATGAACATACTCTATAAAAATTAGGGATGGATAGATGGATTGAGGGAGGCACGGTGGCGCAGTGGGTAGCACTGCTGCCTTGCAGTTAGGAGACCCAGGTTTGCTTCCCAGGTCCTCCCTCTGTGGAGTTTGCATGTTCGCCCCGTGTCTGCATGGGTTTCCTCCGGGTACTCCGGTTTCCTCCCACAGTCCAAAGACATCCTAAATTGTCCCTAGTGTGTGCTTGGTGTGTGTGTGCCCTGCCCGGGGTTTGCTTCATGCCTTGCGCCCTGTGTTGGCTCCAACAGACCCCCGTGACCCTGTAGTTAAGATGTAGTGGGTTGGATGGATGGATAGATGGATTGAACTCGGCACGAATAGTAACCATACTGTAAGTTTCAACTGTTCATAATAGCCATACTTGAGCCTGTTAGCCTTGACATTATTTGTTCAATTTTTCTTTTATGTGACCAGGATAACATTTTTGGATTTGAATATAACTACTTTATTTTATTAACATTTAATTAGATTGTCATCTTTATCATGTTTAGTTGGTAGTACCCAAGACCTCACAAATAGGCTTTCAATTTGTTTTCTATGTCAAAAAGTATTTCAGCTTTAAAAACTGCTATTAAATATGATATAATAATTTTAGCGTCATTTTTATAACTTTAATGAGTGCATACTGTAAATAATGCTTAAACGTCTAAACTTATTATGTTTGTTTTTGTTCAATACTCTTCAATTTCAGATTATGCAGAATTTATTTTCTTAGGACTCTTTATGTCCGAAATGTTTATAAAAATGTATGGACTTGGGACCAGGCCTTATTTTCACTCCTCATTTAACTGCTTTGACTGTGCAGTAAGTATCGTTGATATTTTAAAAGTTATTTTGTATTACTTTAATTTTCCAGCTTTTTAGCCATATACCCTAATTCTTTCAGCCTGTTTGATTATACCATCCATCTTACCACCGTGTCGCACCAGTTGTTCCACTGCACCGTGTTTGTCTTCAGACTTCACATTGATCTGCTGCTTCTCACTCTCATTCATCTCCTCACACAGCTTACATGTCTTAACCTTCTCGTTTAGAGGTTGTAACTAGAGATAGCTTCTGAAGCGCCTTCACTGCACTTCTTCAATCTCAATACACCCACTAGAATCAACCAGTAATCTGCATCTGTGTTCATTATGGAGTATTGTACTTTGTTACTTTCTCCAAGGCAACTGCATGCTCAGGATTGTTAAGTTTACTGGACTGGACTAGTTTAGATAGATAGATAGATAGATAGATAGATAGATAGATAGATAGATAGATAGATAGATAGATAGATAGATAGATAGATAGATAGATAGATAGATAGATAGATAGATAGATAGATAGATAGATACTTTAGTATTCCCAATGGGAAATTCACATACTTCAGCAGCAGCATACTGATAAAAAACAATATTACATTAAAGTGTTTACTAGAACTGCATAATATTTTGACATGCAAACAATACTCATAAAGCCGCTGTACCCTTCTGTAGACTACCCCTCACACCACGACACATTTATGAACCCTGTCAGCCAGCTGCCCAGTTCACTGATGAGTGCTAAAGCTGGAGCAATGCTGCTGCTGGAGTATGTGAATTTCTCCTTGGGATTAATAAAGTATCTATCTATCTATCTATCTATCTATCTATCTATCTATCTATCTATCTATCTATCTATCTATCTATCTATCTATCTATCTATCTATCTATCTAAAGCCAATACCTGCAATAGCATTTTCTGAATTCATATTTGGGCATATCTTTTCTATGTCCGCTTATCATTTTAGTATCATTTCCTTCAGTTCTGCCTCATTTTGTGCCATTAATTTTACAATTTGTATAGTGGATTTCCTATGGCAATCTATCTTGTACCTTCCTGTCACAGACTGTACATAATTGAACAAAAGCCCTTTACTCTACAATTCTGGTATCCTAAGTATCATTTATGCTTCCATTATTTACAGACAGTTCTGCAGAAAAAAACTGTTCATCACTAATCCTGTTTTTAGAACAGCAGCCATTCCTCTGTTGTAAAAGCTGTAAAAAGCACTTTGGCATAGAGAAAGCTTTTCAGGCTTAAAGAATTCCAGAACAAATGAAGCACTGTGATGGATGTGGGATAAAGTCTAAAGTAACCCGTGGATGCCCATCCTCACAGAAAGATTGTAAACTGTGCATTAATCTAAATTGATCTGATTTGTTTGCGTCAGGAGGCCCTGCTGTGCTCATTCTGCTAATCTTCAAAATTTACTTTTGATTGACAGTCATGATGTTATTAATGTGTTTTGTTTTTTAGGTTATTATAGGCAGTATTTTTGAAGTTATCTGGGCAGTAGTGAAGCCCGGGACATCTTTTGGAATCAGTGTTTTACGTGCTCTCAGGTTATTGAGGATATTCAAAGTTACAAAGTAAGTACCACTTCATTTTATTGCATCTTTTACTATTAATAAAACATTTATTCTTTTTCTTGATTATTCCTTTTCTGTTACTTCATAGAACAAAACAACCTAAACTGAATGAACGTAATTTGTTTATAACTGTGGTTCTCACTGTAAAAAATCGGGAGTGGTCTCCCCTAGACTTTCTCATATCCTCAGATATGGGGATGGATTTTTGAGGAGTAACTCGCAAGACAATCTTTATATTTTAATATTATGTACATTAAAGGACCATCAACAACAAGTCAAGTCAAATTAATAATATCTTGAACTATTATTATAAAAGGGAAATTGAATAAATCAGACTCTGGAGCTGAATGAATAAAAGGTAAAGTACCACTTCTGGTTAGCGGGAACAGCTCAACAGTTGATAGAAATCTACGCTTTGTACTTAATTCTTGTATGCAAAATTTGGTTGACCGAAGTGAAAGTTATCGTGTTTACACACACACACAGACATAATTCCAAAAACAGTCGGTCTCAGGGAGGTCTAAAACGTCAAGATTCATCAAAATCTCAAAATGGAATTTTTGGAGGGTTCCAATACTTTCCCTACACTTTGTATATGAGAAAATCAGGGGGTCTAAAACGTCGAGATTCATCAAAGTCTTGACATCAAATCTTTGGACGATTACAATACTTTCCCTATACTTCGTATACAAGAAAGTAAAAAAGGGAAAGACACAGCCGACCACCTATGGCCAAAAGTCACTACTTAGTGCAGGGGTCGCCAACTCCCATCCTGGAGGACCACCGTGGCTGCAGGTTTTCATTCTAACCATTTTCTTAATGAGTGACCCGTTTTTGCTGCTAATTAACTTCTTTTGAAATCATTTTAATCAACATGCTCTTGAAAACTCAGACCCCTTAATTGTTTCTTTTTCCTTAATTAGTGGCCAAACAATAGTGAGCTGCGGTGGGTTGGCACCCTGCCCAGGATTGTTTCCTGCCTTGTGCCCTGTGTTGGCTGGGATTGGCTCCAGCAGACCCCCGTGACCCTGTGTTCGGATTCAGCGGGTTGGAAAATGGATGGATGGATAGATGGACAATAGTGAGATTCAAAATGAGCCAAAACAACTGGGGTCCATCATACAATATCTGAAAATAAAAAGAAAGATGAAGGTCTCAGGAATGTTGATCTGCTCAGGTCCTCGAAACAAAGAGAAAATCAACAATTTCAGAAATGTCTGCTAATGCACCATGAGAGTAGCAACAAGCCACAGAATTAAAGAATGAGTTTAATTGATGACAAGAATCAGAGCCTAATTAAGCAGCTGGTTGGAGTGAAATCGGTTGGAGTTTGAGGCCCTGAGTTAGTTGGTCTTCTGTTGGCTCCCTCACTTCACATTTCATTTCTGTTTGGGTGCCATTTAAGGAAAGAAATGAAGCAATGCAGAGGAACGATGAAGAAATTTAGGGGAACAAATCTTAAAAAAGCAATTCAATTAAAATGAATTCACAAGACGTTAATTAGCAGCACAAATAGGGCACTCATTTAAAAAAAATAGGTTTGAATGAAAACCTGCACCCATGGTGGTCCTCCAGGACCAGAGTTGGCAACCCCGGCTTAGTATAAATTCATCATTAAAATTGTGAAATTGTTATTAGTATTATGTACTTGTATTAAACATACAAACATCCAAATCCTTTGTGTCTGCATTTGCTTTTCAACAATTCTTATTTCAACCCGGAATCAATAATAACCCCTTGGCCTCTGGTGATAGTGTAACAGAAAGCATACTGACAGCATTTACAGTTTACAACATAAATGGCATGCAGACAGAACCCTCCATCATCGTTGTTTTAGAGCCAATCCCCAGGGCCACAAGCAGCCAGGACGTTTATATAAGCACAGAGATTGGGAACCAACCTGATTGTTATAAATGAATAAATGTATTTAACTAACAAAGGGCTAAATTAAAAATTTCATGTGGCATCATAATTTGGCATCTTGGTACTTTGTACAATTTTTGTCAAGTTATGCAAACATGTGTAAAGTTGGATGTCACAACAGCATTAACCAGAAATGTAACTGTAATAAGCGTACTAAATCAGACAAGAAACCGCAGTAGTCAAGTGCACTAACAAGACGTGATGCCACTCCTGTAGCATAACATGTGGGTTAAGGATATACAGTATCTCACAAAAGTGAGTCCACTCCTCACATTTTTGCAAATATTTTATGATATCTTTTCATGGGACAACACTGAAGATGTGACACTTTGACACAATGTTAAGTAGTCTGTGTACAGCTTGTGTGAATATGCTGTCCCCTCAAAATAACTCAACACACAGCCATTAATGTCTAAACCACTGGCAACAAAAGTGAGTACACCCCTAAGTGAAAAATGCACAAATTGTGCCCAAAGTGTCAATATTTTGTGTGGTCACCATTATTTTCCAGCACTGCCTTAACTCTCTTGGGCATGGAGTTCACACGAGCTTCACAGGTCGCCACTGGAATTCTCTTCCACTCCTCCATGATGACATCACGGAGCTGGTGGATGTTAGAGACTCCTCCACCTTCCCCACAGATGCTCAATAGGGTTTAGGTCTGGAGACATGCTTGGCCAGTCCAGCACCTTTACCCTCAGTTTCTTTTACAAGGCAGTGGTGGTCTTGGAGCTGTGTTTGGGGTTGTTATCATGCTCTACTTCAGTGTATCACAGTACATGTTGGCATTCATGGTTCCCTTAATGAATTGTAGCTCCCCAGTGCCAGCAGCGCTCATGCAGCCCCAAACCATGACACTCCCACCACCATGCTTGACTGTAGGCAAGACACACTTGTCTTTGTACTCCTCACCTGGTTGCCGCCACACACACTTGATCTTGGTCTCATCAGACCACAGGACATGGGTCCAGTAATCCATGTCTTTAGTCTGCTTGTCTTCAGCATAGTGTTTGTGGGCTTTCTTGTGCATCATCTTTAGAAGAGGCTTCCTTCTGGGACGACAGCCATGTAGACCAATTTGATGCAGTGTGCGGCGGGCGTGTGGTCTGAGCACTGACAGGCTGACCTCTGCAGCAATGCTGGCAGCACTCATACATCTGTTTTCAAAAGACAACCTCTGGATATGACACTGATCACGTGCACTCAGCTTCTTTGGTCGACCATGGTGAGGCCTGTTCTGAGTGAAAGCAGTCCTGTTAAACCACTGTATGGTCTTGACCACCGTGCTGCAGCTCAGTTTCAGCGTGTTGCCAATCTTCTTATAGCCGAGGCCATCTTTATGTAGAGCAACAATTCTTTTTTTCAGATCCTCAGAGAGTTCTTTGCCATGAGGTGCCATGTTGGACTTCCAATGACCAGCATGAGAGAGTGAGAGCGATAACACCAAATTTAACACACCTGAGACCTTGTAACACGAACGAGTCACATGACACCGGGGAGGGAAAATGGCTAATTGGGCACAATTTGGGCATGTTTCACTTAGGGGTGTACTCATTTTTGTTACCAGCGGTTCAGACATTAATGGCTGTATGTTGTTATTTTGACGGGACAGCAACTTCACACTGTGATACAAGCTGTACACGGACTACTTGACATTGGATCAAAGTGGTGTACCATGAAAAGACAGAATAAAATATTTACAAAAATGTGAGGGGTGGACTCACTTTTGTGAGATACTGTAATTGATGCCACTAAATTATCATTTACTGTGACAAAGTGACAGCAAAATAACACAAATATAAAGTGAAAATTCTTGCAGCAGTAAGCACGCTTATAAAATTCAAGCTAGGATGGACTTTGTGCCTGCAGCGGCAGTGGCCTTTTTTGTGGCCTTTTTTTTTTTAGAAGCCATTAGCCTTCTGAAAACATTTATGCCAGAGCTTTGACACCCTATGGTGGTGTCTCGTAGGTTTTAAGAGAAGATGATATGCACAGGTTGGGAGTTACTGTCAGACTAGAGAGACAGAGAAAGAGGCAGGGTGGATGGACAGTGTGCTGGAGAAGACAGAATGGGAGAGCAAATGCAATCACTGCAGTTAAATAGGAACAGAAAAAAGTAAACTGAATGACTAAGCTCAGCAGAATGTAATGCCTAGTATTTATTGTTTAACAGGTATCATCTATGCCCATAACAGCAAGGAAGTTGAAATAGACATTTAGAGGTTGGGTGCAGCTTTGTTTTAATAATAATATTTATACATTTTATTTATATAGCGCCTTTCCCATGCTCAAGGCATTTACAGAATATAAGAATGAATGGCAGGGTATACAGTATAAAGCATTGTACAAACCAGATAAATAATTAAAGAAGATTACGACAGTGAATTCAGATTCAATTTAATAAAATTACAGTATAAATAACAAAAGAAAAGATGGGCAGTCAATTCTGTGCTTTGTTCCTGTTTTCCATCTTGGCAGTCATTGCAATATTTTACTTTGACATATGTGGAGAGTAACACAAAATCTATATACAGTATTTAGTGAAAATAGCAAGAAGAATGCATACCAAATAAGGTTGTTCACCGACATGATCCTAATGCTATAACAGGTTATAAAGTGAGAGTTGCATTTCAGAGTACATTAGGTATGTGTAAGTTTTGGTATTGTTTAAGTATGTCACGAGCACTTGAATGTACTCGAATGATTTAAACATCAGTTTGCTTGGATACAAAGTTTGGATGTGGACCACCTGACTCACATTACTGTACATAACTACTGGTCCATAAAATAACAGCTGCTATTGAATAGTTTGGAAGAGCCAGATGTGTGTTTCCCTGATTATAATTTAAGCACACTTATGAATGAAATGACACTCGGTCAGCAAATAATTTCAGTATTTTTTCATTTATCTCTCTTACTCTGTCTATTGCGCTGGTGAGAGTTGGAATTGCAGCAGCCTCCAGGTGTAGTACCTTTAGGAAATCCCCTGATGCTCCCAAACCATCTGGCAGATAATTCACATGCAAACAATTTAACACTACAAAACAAAATCATAATGCAAGACTTTATCTCTATAGGAAAAGTTCAACAGAGAGACAGACCCACCTCCACGGCATATGCATACGGCATACATACTGTCCTCCCACTAAAATGGAGGCTCACACCCTGTAACTTCAGATAGTTTTAACACTGATAACCATCAAGGTCTGGCATTGCAATTTTTATTTTCGACTTATTTTGTTAAAAACATATTTAAAATAACCCCAACCATAACTCTGTTGTGATTTGTTTGTAAACAGATTTTTGAAAATTTTGAAATCTTGCTGTATGATACCGTATAGTTAAGAATATCTTTATATATAATACGCTACCGTGGCTGTTCGTTTGTCTGTCCAGGATTTTAAATCACCTGTAGCTCGCAAACCGATTGAACTATTGACCTGATATTTGGTACACATATACTACGTGACGTCTACTGTCCGCTCTCGGGGCGATGATTGACCTCCGAGGTTATTTCTCTTTTTATTTTTATTTTATTTTATTGTAGAATCAACTGTCAGCAGCGAGCAGCAGGGCAGTCATGCGGCATATGCATACGGACGCCGTTCTCATTCACTGCCACCTTCGCCGTCACTTCCCCTACCTAATAATTCTTTGTATTTATATAGCGCTTTTCTCACTACTCAGAGCGCTCAGCAATTGCAGGTTAAGGGCCTTCCTTGCTCAAGGGCCCAACAGAGTAGAGTCCTTTTTGGCATTTTACGGGATTCGAACCGGCAACCTTCCGATTTCCAGTGCAGATCCCTAGCCTTCATATCTTAAATTATTCTTGAGGCAGATTGAAGACTTAAGTGAAAACATACTAAGTAATTACAACACAAACACTGACAATCAGTTTTAACATGAAAAGATGCCAACGATAAAAGAGAAGAAGCGGGCTGCTAGGGTGGAGAAAACAAGAACTACTCAGGAAGCAGCAGGCGCATCACCCTCTGAGCAGACGATTGCTAAATGTACAGAGAAAGAGAATGAAAACTATAAGTCAAGTGTATTCACAGTGCGCCGTTACTGGCGTCTTTATATTAAAATTCAGGCAGTTTATTCAAGTGGCTTGGGCACTGAACTTTAAGCCACAAGCCTTCTGATTTAATCATTGCCTAACACCCATTATGTGACCCAGAGTCACTCATTTATATTGTCTTTCTATTGTTTGTAAGGAAAAAAATGCCGGGCTTGTCTATATAAGGATATACAAGCATAATGTCATGATTTGTTTATTTTTTTTGTAAAACATGTTTCATTTTAAGTGCAGGGTGAGTGTGTCTGGGTGTGTTTTTTTTCTCCTACATTCTACAAGTATTTCTCCCTTACATTATACTGAAGTGTGAGAAATATGTAGTAAGTATATAGTGGGGAACCATATTTGTGTTCATGAGTGATTCTCTATAATTTCTTGGTTCCATAGATAAGTCCTAGGTGCCGTTGTTCCATATGACAGAGCTGGGAAAGTCTTATTGTTTTCCTTAGTGCTGAAGCTGCTAAGCCTAAAAAAGGAGTAGCTGGCAGGCTTTTGTCCAGCGTCTTTCCCATGGCTTGGCTGGCTGAGGTATCTAAGGTCTTATCTTAAGGTAATTTTATTGTCTCCTATGATGAAGTGTCAAATTGAGGCTAGAAGGCTCTGGCTGCATTTTTATTTTTCCCTTTTGGCTAAACTGGCCAGTCCACACAGTCTGCAGTTTGGTGTCCTTTATATTTGTTAGCAGCGGAGATGAGCATATAAAGTAGAGATATCAACTCTCCTCTTCATTTGATTAATCCTCTGCTTTTATTTACCTTCAGATACTGGGCATCTCTGCGTAACCTAGTAGTGTCCCTGCTAAACTCCATGAAGTCCATCATCAGCTTGTTATTCCTGCTCTTCCTTTTCATCGTTGTCTTTGCTCTGCTGGGCATGCAGCTTTTTGGGGGCCAGTAAGTAAACACAACATATCAATGCTTAACTTAGCCATCAGCCAGCATGCTGCTCTATACGGCAGGAGATGCTGAGCGTGGATGTGTTATGTGCATTTCTCTTACGTATTATAGAGATTGCCTAAATACTGTTTAACGACTGATCTGCTCCACAGTAGTCCTGAGCACCTGAAGTGGTTGAAGCTGTTGGTTTAACAGATTTCTATTCCTGCTTTTAACTCCTTCACCCTGTTGTTGTCTGTTTGGAATTCACATGTTCTCACTGTATCTGCATGGGGTTTACTTCCAGTACACTGATTTTTCTCCCATGTCTTCAAAGGTGTTTTTGTTAAGGTAATCTGTGTGTATGCTAGTGGTCCTTCAGTGGACCAGCACCTGTCCAGGATTGGTTCCTACCTCACACTCAGTGATGCTGGGACAGGCTCCAGCTCCTTCCAGCCCAAACTGGATTAAGCAAGTTTCAGGATATAATACTATTTGTTTCCTTACTAGGGATGAAAAATTGCTAGGGCCACCATCGTAAGATACTATCAAGATATGCTAATATTAAATATTTTATGTTTTGCAACATATTAAGTATTGTGATTCAATTCCACAGTAATTTTTAGTTTTCATTTGACTGCAGTTAGTGCTGAAGTCATATCATCTCATCAGAAAAACACACATTTGTGCATCATCATTTGGATTTCCATGCTAATCAAGCTGCAAAATCTTTGACAGAAAACATTGGTTGTGACTAAAGTTTTGCTGGTACTTCTTCCATAATAAATAATAAAAACATTTTCGTTCCCTATATTTTTTACTGCAGTGTCCAGTTTGTACTTACACTAAGCTTAGGTTTGAAAAGATTTGTTGTATAAGTGTTCTTCCAGCAGTGAAATGGAGCAAAGGCCTTGAAGTTTCTAAAATCTATTTTGAAGTCATATATGCTGTAGTGTGTAGTCAGTAATTTTAGTAATGAATATTGTTAACATAAAGTCATAATAGTGCTATGTCATGGTAGTAAGTAATAAGTATTAAACTATATTACATTTTACTTCTATGTATTTCTCTTCTGACTGGTGGCCTTTTTGTATGAAACAGGTTTAATTTCGACAGTGGTACACCCCCCACTAACTTTGACACCTTTCCTGCAGCAATAATGACAGTGTTCCAGGTATGAAATAGAAATACACGTGCTTCCTTACTGTTTTTATATGTGTCATGTGAAATGTGATGAAAAGTTATGCAATTTGAAGATAGTACATGTAGGTAATATACATATTGTGAGCAGGGGGGCTGAACACACCCCTAGAAGACACGGACGCTCCTCAGAAAACCCCTCTTAAAAACACTGATAGACTACCTTCACATTGCTCCCTTACTTGCTGGGCTTACATGCAGCTGCTCTGTCGCGCGACACTTAGAAGCCTGAACAGCACCTGTCCTTTTGGCTGATTGCTTTGTTTCTCTCTCCTCCCCCAGACATCCTCTGCTCCAGTTGGGGGTCCCATTCCCGTTGTGCTCCCCTATGATGTTTGTCTATTCTTTTAAACGAGAACTAACTGCATACTGAGCTCATTTTTACTTCTGAAAGAGACATGTTTGTTTGAAGTGTTTGAATAAAGTTCCTGTCTCTACAATCTCCTGTGTTTCTGTGCAATTCAGTGACCCAAGCGTGACAATATATATATTGTCACAAACTCCACAAAGAGCCATAGCAAGGTTTGGGGCAGCTACCCGTGTATTTGGTTTCCTGGCTGCAACTTGAGATTTAAATGATAGCACTGCTGCGCACAAAACAGAACTGAGGGAATAGGGAAAAGGTGGAGGCATTTAAAGGGGAAGACAGGAAGTGAGGTCAAAGGGGCTGGGCTCACGAGGGTCTTCAACCATAGGCTCGAGCCCGGACGTGACATCACAGGGGCCGGAGCCGGCAAGGTCTTTTTCCATAGGCTCAGACCTGGAAGTGATGTCAAGAGGGCCAGGTGGAATCTCCTGTGAATGGACTGCTAGGCAAGGGAGAGAAAGAGTCAGTGCCCTCTGCCACATCCCGGTTTGATTCGGAACTGCCCTTACTCAGGCCCTTTAGCTGCCTCCCATGTGCATGAGTGTGACAATATATATATATATTATATATATATACATACAGTGCATCCAGAAAGTATTCACAGCGCATCACTTTTTCCACATTTTGTTATGTTACAGCTTTATTCCAAAATGGACTAAATTCATTTTTTTCCACAGAATTCTACACACAACACCCCATAATGACAACGTGAAAAAAGTTTACGTGAGGTTTTTGCAAATTTATTAAAAATAAAAAAACTGAGTGCTTTGGACTATGAGCACGTTTCCGGAACGAATTATGCTCGCAAACCAAGGCTCCACTGTATTTGTGACCCGAGTTTTCATAACAGTTTTAATCGCGCCCCCCTAATGTTTTTGTGAAACCCTAATAAAATTTATTCCTATATTTTTTGCTGCTGATACACCACTACAAGTTTAAAATTACCCTACGAGTAGTGAAATTACGCCACATATGGCAACATTTGCGCCCCCTTTTTTGTTACTTCAGAGGGCGTGCCCCACAGGTTAACAAAAACAGTTCAGACTAAATTAACAATTTGCATGACATTGAGAAGTGAAAAAAATAGAATACCTGTGAAACAAAAGAAAACAAAATTAAACAAATATTTTCTCAGAACAAAAACAATTACATTAATTTATTTTAAAGTAAGAGAAATTAGGAAAGGAGCTAAACAGGAAATAAAAGTTGAAAAAAATTAAAGCATTTTTTTTAAATTTATTTTATTTGAAGAGAATAACATTGCATATAATCGAGTCAAAGTTAACAAACAAGAATTCAATCCCCACCCAAGAGAAAGAAAGGAGAGCCAACAACAAGAGCAAATCTTTAAAAATAACAAAGAACTGAGAATATCCTTTTCCCTGATATATATGCTTATTCTAAAATTTTATTCATTAGGTCTTGCCATATTTTTATAAAGTTTGCAACAGATTCTGTAAGTGAGAATTTCATTTTTTCCAATTTCAAATAGTATAGGACATCACCCACCCACTGACTTGTTTTTTAAATAACAAATCTATATCCAAACTTTGTAAAGATATAAAAAAAAAAAAAATCAACAATACAATTACCTTACTTGTGTCAAGATTCAGAAATGACAAAGACTTAAATATAAAGCCAGGGGAACCATCTAAACCTTTGCAATTAAAAAGTACTTGAGCTGAAGACAGAGAAATCTGTCTTGAAATAAAGTTCAAAAAAAGCACAATAAAACCTCCACAGGCAGGAGGGGAGGCAGAAGCAAATACTCCGAGAAGAGCCGAGGCCTCAATGGGACCTGTCAGTTTCCTCAGGTGACTGCACTTTATTAGCTGCAACGTCTGAGGACCACAACCCAATTGGAGGAACCGCCCTGTTTGTCAGTCCAATCTCTATTGACGAGAAATAATGGACATGAGCAAAGTAAAAAGGGGTGTAACAAAAAAAGAGACAAGGTCAGAGCCAGACTGTGGCACTTACAAATGGTCTTTCTGTGAACGGGTAGGCAACAATAGTTGTGGAAGAAAAAATGAAAATCAATTTTTTAGCAAAACTAGGCATTCAGTAATGCAGCGTTTCTCAACCTTTAAGTATTTGTGACCCGGGTTTTCATAACAGTTTTAATTGCGCCCCCCTTATGTTTTTTTGAAAGGAGCCCACTAATACCAATTAGTTCTTTTTAAATTAATGATACAGTATATCATAGATGCATATTTTATTATACCTACTTAACTTTTATCGACATTTATCTAACTCTATATTTATTTTTCTAGTATCAGAATGTAGTTCAAGTTAATTTGTTTTGGTTTCAGTAGACATATTTTTCATATTTTTGATTCTTGTTTTCTTTTTTTCACATCTTCGCACCCCCCTCGGGGGGCCCGCCCCACAGTTTGAGAACCACTGCAGTAATGTAATACAGTGACTCAGAGCTACACTAATCCCTCCTCCATCGCGGGGGTTGCGTTCCAGAGCCACCCCGCGAAATAAGAAAATCCGCAAAGTAGAAACCATATGTTTATATGTTATTTTTATATTGTCATGCTTGGGTCACAGATTTGCGCAGAAACACAGGAGGTTGTAGAGAGACAGGAACGTTATTCAAACACTGCAAATAAACATTTGTCTCTTTTTCAAAAGTTTAAAACTGTGCTCCATGACAAGACAGAGATGACAGTTCCGTCTCACAATTAAAAGAATGCAAACATATTTTCCTCTTCAAAGGAGTGCGCGTCAGGAGCAGAGTCTGTCAGAAAGACAGAGGAAAGCAAACAAATCAATAGGGCTGTTTGCTTTTAAGTATGCGAAGCACCGCGGCACAAAGCTGTTGAAGGCGGCAGCTCACACCCCCTCCGTCAGGAGCAGACAAAGAGAGAGAGAGACAGAGTTTGTTTTTCAATCAAAAATCAATACGTGCCCTTCGAGCTTTTAAGTATGCGAAGCACCATGCAGCATGTCGTTTCAGGAAGCAGCTGCAAAAAAGATAGCAACGTGAAGATAATCTTTCAGCATTTTTAGACGAGCGTCCTTATCGTCCGTATCGTCTAGGTGTGCGAACAGCCCCCCTGCTCAATCCCCCTACGTCAGGATCAGAGAAAGTCAGCGCAAGAGAGACAGAAAAGTAAGCCGGGTAGCTTCTCAGCCATCTGCCAATAGCGTCCCTTGTATGAAATCAACTGGGCAAACCAACTGAGGAAGCATGTACCAGAAAATTAAAAGACCCATTGTCCGCAGAAATCCGCGAACCAGCAAAAAATCCGCGATATATATTTAAATATGCGTACATATAAAATCCGTGATGGAGTGAAGCTGCGAAAGGCGAAGCGCGATATAGCGAGGGATTACTGTATTTGCTTTCCCAATAACAATTACTATATAATAAAGCACTATGTCATAAGGCAGGAGTCATCTAGAAATGGTTCCAAAAACACAAGATGAAATTTATTTACTATTTTCAATGTACAGAATTACAAGATCAAAAATTATTGAGCACCAATAAAATGAGCTAGTTACACACATGAGATCAGGCAAAATACAAGCCGTAAAAATCATGAGGTGTGATTTCATCCAAACTGGGCAATGTTCTTATGGGACATTTCGACACATTTATTAAAGTCTGTGTCTTTAAAATTTCAGGAAGTGTAGGGGGTGAAGGGAGAGTGATTAACTGTTAGTTACAGGTGTCTAATAACTTAGTCTTTCAGAATATAAATATGCTAAACATAAAAATGAATATCAGATTGCAGGGAAAGGAATTTAATCATGCAGTTGTGTGTGTGGCTAAGATTATGGCTGAGTCATAATTAGCTATGTACTGCATATATTTTTAAAATTACCTTTCTCGTTTCTTAATAATAAATCCAAAGAACCCTTGAGTTTTTCTTAACTAGTGTGTTGAAAGAAAGAGGGTAAAAAAATATCAATTGATGAAAAATAAATACATAAATTATACCCGTGTGCAATCACTTGAATTAGGACTGTGTAAGGAGATAAAAATTAATCAACATTCGAACAATCTAGACGAGAACAGGCTATTCAGCCCAATGAAGCTCTCTGTTCCTACCAACTTAATTCTTCTATAATAAAATCAGGACTAGTGCTTTAAAAGCTAATAGTTAATTTCAACTGAATTTTGACTGTGTCTTTCTCTTGACAGATCCTAACAGGAGAGGACTGGAATGCAGTGATGTATGACGGCATTGAGTCTCAGGGTGGCGTCAATAAAGGCATGGTGTTCTCCATCTACTTCATTGTCCTTACACTCTTTGGGAACTGTATCCTTTGAGGTTGTTGCATAAAGTGGTTTCAGGTTGACCAGTGTAATATCTGTCCCACTAGAAATTCTTGTAATTTGCTCATAGGAAATCCATTTTGAATCAGTTACCTATACAGGACTCTGAGTAATGATTTCCTCTTTCTTAATTGTGTTATGACATTGCATTAATCACGCCTTTAAGGAGAAAGGGTTAACAATGCCAATGGTACAATGAATTACACAGTGTGGTGTTTGAAGATTCCACATACATTTCATGTCCTGAAAGATTTCCTCTTGGCATACTATTTTTTTTTTTCACTGCACATCCCAAAGACGTGGATGATAAGTTACTTGGCGATTCCAGATTGTGGCTAAAAGTACCTGGAATGGAGTGAAGTTATTCCAGGGTTTGCCAATGAATTGTATAATTCTCCCAGCTCTGATAAATGAAGTTGAGATAAATGGATGGATAATTTATCAGTTCATGAGTGTTTGGCTTGAGTCTACAGGGAATTACTTGAGATGCACATTGACATACTGAGCTATTTTCTTTGTTTTTCCGAAAGATGATCTTCTGCAAAATGTTGTAGGATTAATGATCTTATTGGGGGCGACACTTTACTGGACTGAAGTTATGAAGCAGAAGTTGTAATTGTGGACTGTTTTTTGACCCGTAGATTTATGCCCCCATCCCCACCTATGTTCATGAACTATGTGGAGTAAATGAACGATTAAAACCATATAAACAAAGGGCACAGTCACTAGCCTGAGTTTCTAACATTGCCGTGAGGTGCCTCAGACACACCAGAATGTTTAATATTTCAAAAACAGACCGTGCCAAAAGTTTTGATTTCGAGTGACATATCCCAGTGGCCCCAGTAATTGTACAGTGTGATAGACAGCCAGGAACCCTGCCCCGCCGGGATGCCTGGAGGAAGGAGGGACCGGAAGAGCGGCACTTCTTTTCCCTGGGTACCCGGCCGGTCCTTGATCCCTAAGGGACAGCACTTCTGGGACACCAGGAAGTGCTGACAGACCAGGGAAGGTTTATGCCCGGAGTGCTTCCGGGTACAAGGGCAGCACTTCCGCCACACTGGGGAGTGCTGCCGGAAGTCCGTCATGAGGCACCTGGAGCACATCCGGGACAGGATAAAAGGGGCCGCCTCACTCCAATCAGGGAGCCGGAGTCGGGTGGAAGAAGGATGGAGCTTGCGGGGCAGGAGTGGAGGCAGCCAAAGGACCCAAGGACTGTGAATTGTAAATATATGTAAATATACGTGGGTGTTGTAGACACTGCGTTGTCGTGTCTGTCTGTGGCCGGGCTAGCTTTTACAACAGTAATGATAAATTGTCCTGATTCTTACTCAGGTGCTTCACGGATAGCCACATTTTCACCATTATCAGGCACCTTCAGGGTGATAATACAATGACACTGACACATTTATAAAAATGTTCAACTCCTGCCAGTTTATTTTGGTAGAAGACCATTTAGAATTAGATTTCTATACTGTTACCCCCAGGTTACTCTGCATCTTACTTTGAAACAGTTGGGCATTTTAAAATATCAGGTCAGTTTATCCCAAGGATACTGGAATCTGTGGCTAAGGAAAGTGTGGCGTGCCCTGCTCAGACGGTGCCACCAAATCGCTCACATGTATGAAGCTAAACAGCAATATTAGTTCATATAAGTTGATTTAGTTAATATAATTCCAAAATCAAGAGAAGTCAGGTCAGACCAGTTTGCTCCTTTAATGGGATTTTAAGATTTACTGTAAGTGAAAAACAGGTAACCTATTCTTAGGAAAAATGATTTTTATAAAATGCCATTGTACTCATTCTTTAACTCAGCGTTTCTCAACCTTTAAGTGTTTGCAGCCCGAGTTTTCATAACAGTTTTAATTTCGCCCTCCTAACGTTTTTTTGAAACCCTAATAAAATTTATTCCTATATTTTTTGCTGCCGATATAAAATTTCCCTACGAATAGCGAAATTACGCCACATATGGCAACACAGTTTGAGAACCGCTGCTTTAACTAATACTTTGTTGGCAGCACCTTTTGTCTAATTATGCCATTTGGGTGTTTCTCAATTAACTTAGCACTCGTTGAATTTTACACTTTTAAACCACTTTATTTTGCAGAAAAGTTCATACTGTGCTGAATCTACATATTTTACTTGAGACCAGAGATTTTCTATAAGATTGAGGTCTAGGCTTGGACTGGCTCATTTCATAACATTTTGTGTTACCTTAGTTGAGTTGGCTGCATACTTTGGATCGTTGTTGCATTGAAAAGCTAATTGTTTTTTTAATTTAGATTTTCTTGGCAGAGAGCAGCACTTTTTGTGCCAAAATATATTCGTTTTTGTAGCTTGTCATTTTCCTCTCCATTCTGATCACAGCCCATTAGTACAATACCATAATGCTGCAACCACCATGCTTGACAGCCGGTACTGTGTTCCCTGCATGATAATATTTGTCTTTTGGAATTAACGCCAAAAGCTTTTCCTTGGTTTCAATTGGTTATAAGACTTGTTTGCACATGGGTTTGGGAGAATAAGTGTGTCACCTTAAAATAATTAGATTGTCTGGAATTGTCTTTTTTATAAGGAATTGTATCCATCCATCTTGCCACTCCACCCCAATGGTCAGACCTGTGGAGAATGCCCAAAATTCATATGAGGGTGAGGGAGATCAACTGCTGCAAACTCCTTAGCTCCTTTACGCTTATAGTGCGATCGATATTCAGATCTTTGCAATGTCCTGGTGATTTCATGATGGTGTTTTCTCTCCTGACCTGTCCCTATAAACAATAAAACCCCATGGATCATTTCTTAGATCCTTGTGAACTGTGGTTATTTCTGCACTATTCAACTGAGAAGACGTTGGGGGAAAAATCAGAAAAAAAGCAGAATCACTTCATTTGAAGAGGTGAAGGCAAATTTGGTGACCAATGTCCTTTGATTATGGTTTGGAATGTGATTGACTCAATCTTCATACTGATACAAACCAATTAAAGGGTTAATGCAGTCAATGTATTGAAATCTTTTTATTTTATATTATTTCTCCTGAACAATATCCTTTTGTTTTTCCCTTAAATATAAGGTCTCACGTGAAGTGTCTTGATTTTCACCTTTACCTTACCAGAAGCACACATTCCAATAATGGTGTGGACATTTTTGATATCCACTGGGGAATATATATATATATATATATATATACTAGGGGGCTTTGCCCCTTCTCTCGCTTCGCTCGCCCACCCCCTGGGGCGTGCTACATGCCAGCCTCATTGCGCCTCTGCCGCTCGCGTTGTGAAGGGGGGGGGGGGGGGGTTGTGAACGCAAGCTAAGGAGATGTGGTCAGATCAGCTGCTGGCTTGCAGCTGCTGCTACTGAGCTGCGTGTTCTGCATGTCACGCTGCGTGGCGATCATTTAAAATTCTGTACAGCAGCTGTCCTTTTGTCTCACTTCCTTGTCTCCCGGGACGTTAAAGAGTCTCTGAGAAATTGTTTGTAAGTAGGGCATGACGTGCAAGTAGTCTCGCGGGACTTCAAACTGTGTCCCTGAGATGATATACTGTATATTGTGGCAGGCGGCTGGGGGCGGTGCCCAGCCGGGACGCCTGGAAGACGACTACGTCTCTCTCTGGACCACGAGAGGGCAGGCCGCCCCTGGTTTGTATGGGGGCCACAGGAACGGAGCATGGAAGCTCAACCCTATAGGGGCCCGTGGTCACCACCAGGGGGTGCCATTACGCCTGAGAAGCCCTGAACGTCAGCACTTCCACCACACCTGGAGGTGCTGGCGGAAGGAATACCAGGAAGTGTCGCAGGAAGCTCATCAGGGGGCACCTGGAGCACGTCCGGGTGGATTTAAAAGGGGCAGCCTCCCTCCAATCGTCAGCTGGAGTCGGGTGGAAGGGGACGAAGCTTGGAGGAGAGGAGAGGAGTGGAGGCAGTGAAGGAAGGCTGGTCAGTGAAGAGGCCCGGACTGAGGGTGTGAGGTGCAGGGGCACCGAGTTGTGTGTGGTATTGTAAATATTGTAAATATGGATAATTAACATGTTGTGGTGTTTAAACCATCAGTGTCTGCCTGTCTATGTTGAGGCTGGTCTCCACAATATATAGTATATGTACTATGTAATTTAGGTCATGTAGATCGCACTCTAAGCCAGGTTTGGTCTCAGTGTAACTTAAGACATCTTATCACATACACATTTGTTCTTGAAAAATGACCCCTTTATTAGGTACGGGTATTACTATCAATTTGTGAGGTTATTTGGGCTCCAGACCACTCAGGGCCCTTAAAAGAATAAGGTATTAACATTTTCCTATTAGTGGATTTTTAATGCAGGTCTCCTTTCCTTAGCCAGACTGCCATAATATTTAACAAGGAAATCTTTCATTTGCTCTTTATTTCTCAAAGACATCCAGGGCTTAAGGGTTTAGACTGTTCCTGACACTTTTAGACATGGTGGCTCCTTAGAGGTAAAGGCATTGGACCGTAATATATAAGGCTAATAGTTCAATGAATTGTTCCGTATATGACTACCAACAGGTTACTTAACCTGCCTACATGTAAACAGTGTCTGTAGAAAGGCGACCTTCAATGGCTTATCAATCAATATCAGCACACTCTGTGTGTTATGTGAACGGTCACCCTGCTGAATTCAGTAATATACAATTCAAAACATCAATGCCCTAAGAAAAATCCGATTAATTTTATGGTATGTGCAAATGAGATGGCATGTTATTATTTTTTCTGTCTTTTGCCTTAATTACTCTACAGACACCCTCCTCAATGTGTTCTTGGCCATCGCTGTTGACAATCTTGCCAATGCACAAGAACTGACAAAGGTACAGTGAAGCAAATGTAATAAACTGCCATCATAAGTAAAGCACAGGAGAGAAAATATACAATACTGATAAATTAAAAAACAAATGCGCTGTGATATAATTTGCTCACTTCCCACTTGAGCTCACAGCACTTTGTGATGTCCCTGTCTGCCAGACATATCAATGATTAAAACTCTTCTTACTTAGCTTTTCTATGCCCCTACTCTGACCCTTTAGAGCCGAAATTATTAATCATGACATTTGGTGTTGGGCAGCACGGTGGCGCAGTGGGGTAGCGCTGCGGCCTTCGCAGTAAGGAGACCCAGGTTCGCTTCCCGGGTCCCCCCTGCGTGGAGTTTGCATGTTCTCCCCGTGTCTGCGTGGGTTTCCTCCCACAGTCCAAAGACATGCAGGTTAGGTGGATTGGCGATTCTAAATTGGCCCTAGTGTGTGCTTGGTGTGTGGGTGTGTTTGTGTGTGTCCTGTGGTGGGTTGGCACCCTGCCCAGGATTGGTTCCTGCCTTGTGCCCTGTGTTGGCTGGGATTGGCTCCAGCAGACCCCCGTGACCCTGTGTTCGGATTTAGTGGGTTGGAAAATGGATGGATGGATGGTGTTGCTCCGAGGTCCCAGTAAGGATATACAGTACAGTATTATGCTTTTTCAAATATTTTGTAGTGTTTGACATACAGTCCAAGGACACTTACTGGTAATTGATCATCTCAATGTAGTACACAGAAAGCAGGTACTTGCAGACATATAAATAAGTTTATAAATAAGAGCACTGAAAAAAAATTACCTCATTTTCTAGTGCTTTTTAGATGGTAATCCTTTATTTTCTTTAAGGGTCCATAGGTGCTGTTGTTGTGAATAATTATTTGGCAGGCTTCTTTCATCGTAATATAAACAATTGTGTTATGTTTGAGTAAGTATATGTTTAACTAAAAGAAGTGGCTTTGGGGTCACAGACTTTCTAAAGTGTATAGCGCTGTCATACAACATCAGCTATTTGTTAAATTAAAACTATTGCTGTTCTCTTTAGGATGAACAAGAAGAGGAAGAAGCTGCCAGTCAAAAAATTGCACTTCAGAAAGCAAAAGAAGTAGCAGAAGTCAGCCCACTATCTGCAGCTAATCTTTCAATTGCAGCGTAAGTCTTGAACATACGGTATACCCTAACCCTAATATACTAGTTATATATGGATATATGATGGTGAAAGTGAATGTAAGCCAAAGAATCTCTTATATATATTTCTCTTCTGGTTCGTCCTGCTTCCACTTCAAAACCGGTCCCGCCCACACGTAGCCAACACGGCATTTCTCGATTCCTATTCGTTGCCTTCCATGTCATGCACTATACTGGCCTGCTGAGCGTAATACATCCAACAAGTACTCGAGGTGCTGCCACAACGGTAAAGTAGCTTTAGCACCTTTGCGGGAGCCACCTGTGTCCTTTACAAACAGTTTTCTTACACAGCAATCAGAAGCTAAAAATGATCGTGAACACATTTGAGAATACAACTCTTCTCTAGCATTTGCTTCCATGGGTGCATAGATAACTCAACCTCCTGGCCACGGACCATACTGTTTTAAAATACACGGGCAAATTTATCACCAAATCATTCCAGCTAGATTCCATGCTCAGAACCATCAACCCCTTCGCTAAATCATACAAACACATGCATGAAATCGCTCAGTCCAATCCAACAGCATCTGTACAGATGGTTTTCAAGGAAAACCCTGGGCAGGATTTACGACGATAAAATGCCCCGACATGCAGCGATTTTCATTGGAGAAGATGGCGAAACGCCTGCCGAAAGGGACATTTGCATCTATCCCATAGGCAACTCCTGTAAACAGATTTCCCACGCTCAATATGAATTGCGATCCTATGGTTTACCCACTTATATTCCCTTACGGACACATTGGCTGGCATAAAGATTTACAACATGTTCCCAATAAAAGCACCACCAAGAGAATAAGGCTTACTCAATGCCAATTTTACGTGTACATATTAGCAATGAGGAATACATTTAGTATTTTGCACTCCAGCGGCAAACTTTTCCAACAGTACGTCGTAGATGCGTATGTTAAAACAGAGGGCGCGTGTCTCAACTATCTCAGATTACATCAACAAGATCTGCGCGTGGAACTATCAGACAAACTGCAAGCAAACACTGAAAAATAACAACGTAGGTGTATGCAAAATGATCTATTACCGTCCACATTTCCAGGAAGTCCAAGATACATGCAACAAAACTATCAGGATGCCATGGCCATAGTACGTAAATTCGGAAAGCCTGATTTACTTATCACTTTCACATGTAATCCTACTTGGCCGGAAATTCTACATGCACACTGCGTCTTTCAAGAAGTATTTATTTCTACTTGATTTCTGAATTCCTTTCTCACCGTTTTCCATTCCTATTCTTACACCGCCGTATGCTAGTAAGTAATGTCGGCTAGTAAGGAATTATACCAAGAACTGTAAGAATGCCCATTCAGCCCCACAACTTTCACCAAGTTTCTGTGAATGAATCATTTCATTTGTTAGAAATTATATTGTATACATAAGATAACATTACTACTTGTTCTTGAAAGTTCCTGAAAGGTTGTGTTTACTGTGGAATGGTGACATATGAAACATTAGAAATTACAGGTTCAGTCCCCATTATCCACTAACTGGGAGTCAACTAACATGTTAGTTCTGATACTGTACAAAAATGGCAACAGTTATTCTGTATCTGGAAAAGTGTTCACTGTGCAAATCTGGACAGTGCCAAAGACAAGGAGTCAATATCATACAACAGTCCAAGAATCGTCTTTACTGGGATTCAAATCCAGGCCCCAAGTTTATTATAGTCATTCATGAATATTCACAGCAGCAAAACAGATTTTGTTTACTTACGTGCCTAGCAAAAATAATGCTAATTTTCAAAAATGTTCGCTTTACTCCATTCTCGATAAGGAAAGAAAGATGTAAGTCTGGATTCATATTTTGTTTTATTACTTTACTGGAATGTTTTCAGAAATAACTCTGAAATTTATCGTATGTGAAACCTGACCATGAAACTTGTAACGTAAAATTGCAGTCACAAAGCCCATGTTGCAGAGGACAAGTCTTTTTTCTCTCTGTGTGTTATTTAAACACTCGCTTTAGTTGTTTAGATTTCTTGTGTTGTGTGCAAAATGTAGTGACAGGTGTAATAAGCTACAGGAAAAGTACAATCAGTTGTTGACAGTGTTCAAGTGCCTTGGAATTTTAGAACATTAGTATGTTACCACATTAGAACAATCTAGACCAGAACAGGCCATTCAGTCCAACACAGCTTACCAGTCCTATCCACTTAATTCTTCTAAACAACATTAAGTCTATCTTTCAAAGTCTCTGAAGTCGTACCGTCTACAACACTACTTGGTCACTTATTCCAAGTTTCTGTGATTCTCTGGGTAAAGAAAAACTTCCAAATGTTTGTGTGAAATTTCCCCTTCACAAGTTTCCAACTGTGTCCCCATGTTCTTGATGAACTCATTTTAAAGTCACCGTCTTGATCCACTGTACTAATTTCCTTCATAACTTTAAACACTGTAATCATGTCTCCTCTTACTCTTCTTTTGCTTAAACTGAAAATTCTCAGTTCTTTTAAACTTTCCTCATAATTGAGGGAATCAGCCTAGTCGCTCTTCTCTGGACTTTCTCTAGTGCTGTTATGTCCTTTTTGTAGACCAAAACTGTGCCCAGGACTCCAGATGAGGCCTCACCAGTGTGTTATAAAGCTTGAGCAGAACCTCCTTTGATTTATACTTCACACCTAAGGGTGCTACATAACCTGACATTCTGTCAAGTCCACTACAACTCCTAAACCCTTCTCATAAAATGTATTTTTGATTTTCAGACCTCCCATTGTGTATTCTAGCATTTCTCAATCTTTAAGTATTTGCGACCCGAGTTTTCATAACAGTTTTAATCGCGCCCCCCTAACATTTTTTTGAAACCCTAATAAAATTTATTCCTGTATTTTTTGCTGCCGATACACTGCTACAAGTTTAAAATTTTCCTACGAATAGCGAAATTACGCCACATATGGCAACATTCGTGCCCCCTTTTTTGTTACTTCGCCCCACAGTTTGAGAACCGCTGATGTATTCAAACCTATGTGTAATACTTTACATTTACTGACATTCAAGCCTGTATGTAGTCCAAGTCCTTCTGTAATGATTTAACGGATTCCACATTATCTGGGCATCAAGCTTGTTACTTATATTCCTACCCGAATTATTTATATATATTAAAAATAGCAGTGGCCCAACACTGACCCCTGTGGATCACCACAATTAACATCAGCCAATTCTGATAAGTCAAAAGTCAAGTCAAAGCGAACTTTATTGTCATCTCAACCATATACAAGTATACAGATAGACGAAATTGCGATAAGACATTCTGAGAAGGAAAAGGTTCCATAGAAGCAAATGTGAAAAAAAAACTGGCAGTGAAATGAATTGTATACAGAATAAAATAATTTAAAAAATAAACACTGAAAAAGTATAAAATATAGTTTAAAGAACAATAAGAATCCTAATATTTTTCCACATCCTCTGTGCAAATGACAGAGCAAGTATGTGACACTTTACATTTGATGTCATTAATGTACAAGTAACAGTTCTTTACATGTTTGTAATCGGAGAGCAAATGACTGTGGGCTCTGAGTCTCTTTCTGATTTCCAGTTCTGGAAGGACTGAACGACTGCCTTGACAGTTCCCTAGTCTTCTCTTCAAGTTAATAGCATAATTTTATGCATTCCAGCATTTTCACTGATACTTAAGGAAAATGCCGAAAGTTACTTCAGTTATATCTACTCTATACATAAAATCCTAAGCCTAAAAGTGCAATGATTTTATGTGAAGTTTTTATGTCACATTTTTTGTCACACTTTAAATCTGGATTTATTTTAAAACCTATATATGTATATGTTTGGTATCATTCTGTTCAGAATTTATCAAACTTTAATGTGTTAGATTTTCAGATTCTTATTCTGTTTTTAAATTATAAACTAAAATATAAAGAAAGTCGTGGTTTTTAATATCAAGAAAGTTATGATTTTTATTTTTGATTGAGTAAACTTTCTTTCACAGGAGCAAACTATTAAAAACAAATTATCTAATTATAACATCAATGTTTGTATTTAGGTGATTTAGTTAGCTGAAGGTCAAGGTGTCCCCCTGGTTTTAGTATATTTTAGTAATTTTAGTAGTTTAATATTTCATACTAGAATATAAAGGAGAACTGCCTGGTACTAATTTACCTTTAGAGAAAGGCAGCTTTATTTTCATGACATCATCTCCACAGGAAAGAACAGCAGAAAAACCACAAAGGGCCGAGGTCCGTGTGGGAGCAGCGAACAAGTGAGATCCGCCGACAAAACCTCATGGCCAGTCGAGAAGCTCTGTACAGTGAACTTGACCCTGAAGACCGCTGGAAGGTAAAATCGACTTCTGTAATTTTTTTGCATTTTTATGTATTTAGTAGTTTAATCTTTGAGGGTATGATTACTTTTTAATCTTTGTAATATGTACACACATCAAATAAGCTTTATGGTTCACCATATTAAATTTCATCCCAGCCAAGTATCACTGTGATACATGGCTGTATTCTGAACACAGAAATATGCTTATCTGAACAGTCTGACAAAGACAGTGGTTTCTCATTATTATTTCTCATCACTTTGAAAGGAGAAAAATAAATACTAATATACCAGAACATCACCAGAATGAATATACATCAAGTTCATTATCATCTAAATGTTTTCAACTCCAAACTGACAGTGAGTCCTTTAAACATACTCAAGGACGCAAGAGCCAATAAACAACAAAACATTCAAGAAATGATCACTGGTGCTACCCAAATGGTTATGGCGGACAATATTGCATATTTATTTTTCTGAAAAAAATAATCATTTATAAAAATGGATTGGTACAATGGCAAGTAGCATTGCCAATATACAGCTCCTGCATTCCCGGCAAATTTCTTGTTGGAATATTTCCAGTGTGGAGTCTGCCTGTTTTTTTTCTTTATTTGCATGGATCTACTCCTGGAATTTGAGCCCACTTGAGTGCTTAGTTTTTGAGTTTATCGTATTGAACCTTTGTCTCTTTTTTTGGATTCTGCTTTTTGTTTGTTTTTGTGGGATGATTCAACACAATTTGTATTTCCTTCTATTTGCTTTTGACCTTCCTCTTTTTTATTACTATCTTGGATTGTGGACTTAAATTATTACTCATTTTTTTTCTGCATGCCCCCAATCTGCTCTTCCAGTTCAAGTTTGTGCAGCCAACCAAGTAGTACAAATCTTGCCCCTTGTGTCTTAGGTTACCAGATGACAACGACGTTAGAAGGTTGTGCTGAGTGAAAATCCTTCAGTTACTTTCAGCATGCCAGCTGTTTTTCTTTTTTCATTGTTGCCTACATCATTAATTGTTGATAGTAGCTTCTTCTACATTTGGACATAACCATAATTCTAAATCATACACCTTTAGTCCCGACTCCCAAGTCATTCAAGGATGCGTTTACAACATTTGTGGAGAAGCATGCAGGTGTATCTTTGCTAAGCAGTTGTACTAACCAAACCTTAGTGAAATCGTGCAAAGGCTTGTGGTGGATAAACGCCATTACAATCATAAAAGAGTATGCCAGTGGTGCTGATAGGAATACTATGGTTCTAAATGTTCAAACTGGAGGATTCCACTCCTAGTCCTGGAATTTGTGAGGCTGCCACACTAACCATTTTTTCACTATCCCCGATTTTAATTTGTTTGATACACCTAAAACTCTCGAATTGCCGGGTTTTATTATTTTCTTGTTGTCTACTATTTTGATAAAGGGCAATTGAAATACTCTTGTACTGATCCTTATCTTGTAGTTAACTTTTTGCTAGAAAAAAGTGTTGCACGTTATCAATGCATTTTAATGTTCATTGGTTGTTATCTATCTTGACATTTTTACCAAATGTATTGTATTTTTCCAAAGATGACTTACTCACGGCATATACGGCCTGATATGAAAACACATTTGGACCGTCCCCTAGTGGTTGACCCGCAAGAAAATAGAAATAACAATACCAATAAAACTCGGCCAAATGATCCAACAGGAGACCAGCGTCTCAGTCAGCAACGTGCTGAGGAATTTCTGAGGAAACAGACACGCTACCATGAGAGGCCACAGGGAGGAGGAATTGGAAATCGTGGACCAGAACGTTCTTTTGAACGTGCAGACTCCACTGAGACAAGAAGAGTCCAGCACAGTGGCAGTAAGGAATCTGACTCTAACCAACTTCGGAATGATCCCTTAGACATGCATCATGGTCAGAACTCCGAGTGCCATGATTTGGGCATGAGAGAAGTGGGGGGAACTGGGGAAAGGAACAGAGAACCTCATCGTCGGCATCAACATAGGCAACCACTTCGTAACAAGGACAGCCATAGCGCATCACCCCGTGGAGAGGGGATGAATGAACAAAGGAGACCCAGGACTCATCGGCGACCTGGGGAGGAGGAAGAGGGGACAGGCGGAGGGGGGCAGAGGCACAGGAGTAGGAGAAAGGAGGGGTGGAAGACATAGAGGAATGGGTGAAGTTGGAATGGGGAACAGAAGCAGTAGTCGTCAAGACAGTGCAGACTGTGAACAGTCTGATGCTGTGGAGAGGAAGAGGCGACATCGTCATGCAGCCCAGTCAACCTATGAGTCTGACAGTAAGAGAGATGGAGATAAAGAGCGCAGACATCGGCGAAGGAAGTGAGTATGGAAACCAAACTAGTTCTAGTATTCCTAGAGCTCATTTAAAATTGGGATTACATTAATCAGGTTTGCACGTGATTGTAATTTTCCAGTTTTTAAGAGTGGAAATTGACTGGATTAAGCAGTAAAAATTTAAATAAGGCATATCAATAAAATATGGATTCATTCATTATGGACTCTTGACATTTGGCTAGCAGAACCAGTTTTTTACTTTGTTTCAATGTGTTTTTAATGAAAAAATTATAGATAGCACGAAAAAAGAAACCAAAACATTACACTTGATTGCAAAATGTCTGTCTAGGTATTCTGAAAATGTTGTTAATTTTATGTCTGTTTATGGAGGAAAATAATCATGTTGTGTGGCAAACATTTACAAAAATGATTCCTTTTTCATAGCACAAGCAATAGAGATTCACCTTATTCTTACTATATAGATATTAAGTCAACGTATTCTTCATTGTTAATATAAACTTAAGTGAAATGTACATTTTTGACTTGTATTAATTTGAAAGTTGTTTCTTACTATTTTTTTTTTTGTCTCAGAGAGGGTCAAGGTAATGGACCTTCATCGGGGCCAACTCTCTCTACCACAAGGCCTATACAGCAGGTCTTGACTCGTCAGGATAGCCAACAGACTGAGGACATAGATAACATGAAGAACAACAAACTGGCAACGCAACCTCCTAATATTCGTAATCATAGCAACCCCCATCCAAATAACACTGTCCCACAAAGCCCTGCAAATCAAGCTAATCACACCAGTACCCCTTCTGCAAATAACCCTGTAGGACTGCCTAATTCTCTCAACGCCTTGAATCGCAAAACTCCTAACCACTCTAGTGGGAACCCCGGAAATCCAAAAACACCGGAGAACAGCTTAATCTTGACCAATCCTACCTCTAACCCCAGCAACCCTGCCAAGAACTACAGCAAAAAGCCTGATCACACTGCTGTTGACATCCCTCCTGCATTTCCTAAAGAAAATGCCACTTTGCAAGGTAAGTAAGACGGGTACATTAGAGGGTGCCATTTCAGTGGCGAGGACTTCTACAATATCTGTACTGTACAGCCTGTTTTGGATATTTGCAATCAGATCTTTGGTGTTCAGTTTCATTATATAGTTTTTCACACTTTGAACAATGCTTACCAAGGAAACTGAAGTTAGTTTATGTTGGGGCCCAAGAGCGGAGTTTGGGGGTGGCAAGTGGAGTGACCGCTCCAGGCTCCGTGCCTAGCGGGAACCGCTTTTGAGGTCCGCATGTCCTGTTCAAGCGGATTTGTCAAGTTATATTCTCCAGTTATATTTTGATAATGTCCGTGTGTTATCTTGCTAAAAATTTAGCTGAATACTGTAATGAGAAAATTCTGTGTATGTTAACATTATTTTTATTAAATTCACGTGCAAGTTTATACAGTCCACACATACCGGTAACAGCATTTGACATAACTGGCCCCATGTGGGGTTGGTCAGCCTTAGGCCATGCACACCCCTAAGGCTGCCTCTGTTGAGGCCAACTGTATTTACATCGAAACTTTTAAATTATCTTCATATTGTTTGCATCTGATATATTGGCTACCATGAGGCATGTTAATAGGGAGATATAAAGCTAGAGGCCTGCATGAACCTATTGGAGTACATGTGTTCTTGTGAGAAACACCAAAAATGTGTACCCAATCCTCCCATCTAAGTTTCATAGCATGTGTTAAGGCACGTGACAGTTACAAGACCCCCTAAGAATTTCTTACTTATGCAAAAAGTTCTTCCTTCAAAAGAGTTTGATGACTCCTTTGTTTTAAGACAAAATATGTTCAAGGTTCAACCCTACGCAGAATTTGTCATTTTATCTGGCTTAATACATACATGCATCTGAGTAGGAGAAAAGTGGATCTTCTACAGCAAGAACTTTTCTCGGATTGGTTTTGCTGAATTTGTTACAATATTGACAGCTGAACTCTAGATGCTGGATATTTACGGGTAACACTCTACACTCCATGGCTGTTTTAACATACACCTGGCCACTTACACAAAGAGGACGTTTCTCCAATCACCTAATCATGTGTCTGTGTAGCATGCAGACAGCATCAAGAGGTACCCTTTTTAAACCATATGCTACAATGGGCAAGATGCAAAATGTGGCACAACTCTGACTGTAGTATAATTGTTGGTGTCAGATGTGATGGTCCCAGTACCTCTAAAATGAATACCCCCTAGAATCTGTACACACTACAGTCTCTTGAATTTACAGAGAATGGTGCAATCAACTAAAAACATCTAGTGAGGAAAGAAGAGTTCCATGGGTTAAAACACTGTGTGAAAAAAGAAGTTAGAGGAGATCGGGTAAACTCCAACAAGCTAACAGAAAGGACAGATACTCACAGAACAGCTCTTTACAACAGTGGTCTGCCGAAATCCATCTCTCAATGCACAGTCGGACATTTTAGCAGATTTGTTACAACATTTGAGGATCGTGAGAGGTTAAAACGCACAGGTGATAACCAAAAGTGGATGATTGAAGTTGTCTGGTGAACCTTGATCTCCACTGGGACATGCGGATAGTGAGACCATAATTTGGCCTAAACAGCAAAAATCAATGGATTCATCCTGTCTCGTGTCAACAGTACAAGCCATTGGCTTTAATATAATTATAGTAGGGTGGGGACTGTTTTCTTGGCACACAATAGACCTCTAAATACCAATTGAGCTTCTTTTGAACGTCATAATTTTTTAATCCATTGTTACTGACCATGTGCATCTCTTTATGGTTACATTTTACACTTTTTTAAATGTGTACATCAGGCACAATGATGCGTTATGCCACAAAATATGTATCATTGAAAGCTGGTTCATCAAACTCAACAGTGATTTCAGTTTACTCCCAATGGCCTGCACAGTCATGAGATCCAAAATTCTCAGATGAGTAAGAACAGGAAGATGGATAAAAAAATCTACAGGAACTACATGGGACTATGAAGTCGGCATGGACCCAAATCCCTGGAGAACATTTCAAGCGTTTTCTTGAGTCTGTGTATCAAAGAATTATTGGAGGCAAAAAGGAGGTCTTTCCCAGTACAAGATAGGCTTATCTAATAAAGTAGATACTAATAATACATTTTATTTATATAGCGCCTTTCCCATGCTCAAGGCACTTACAGAATATAAGAAAGAACAGCAGGGTATACAGTATATAGCATTGTACAAACCAGATAAATAAATAAAGAAGATTACGACAGTGAATTCAGAGAAAAAAAGCCTAACAAACAACATAATTGATGGTCTCGCACACACACATACACACAGGTTACATGAGCATCTTGACAGAGAGGTAAACTGAGAGAAGGGTAATAAAGTCAAGTAGAGCTAAAAGCCAAACTGAACAGATGAGTTTTGAGTTGTTTTTTAAAAGAATTCATGGAGTCAGCTGACCTGATTAATTTCGGTAGGTCATTCCAGAGTCTGGGCGCTATACAGCTGAAGGCCCTGCTGTCACCCATGGAGTGTAGATTAGTGAGGGGCACAACAAGATTACCAGAATCAGAGGACCTTAGTGGGCGGACAGGCACATAGTGATGGAGAAGGTCACTGATGTAGTTTGACGCGAGGTTATTTAAGGCTTTGTAGGTTATTAGTAGGATTTTATATTCGATTCTGTAAGACACAGGGATCCAGTGGAGACGGAGCAGGATGGGTGTGATGTGCTCGCTGCTGCTGGTTCGAGTTAGGACTCTTGCAGCTGAGTTTTGGATAAGCTGGAGCTGTGATATAAGATTAGGAGGGGCACCTGCCAGTAGGGAATTACAATAATCAATGCAGGATGTGATAAAAGCAGGGACAAGTTTCTCAGCATTAGAGAAGGAGAGGAAGGAGCGAACACGGGATATGGTACGGAGGTGAAAGTAAGAAAGTTTCTTAATGTGATTTATGTGGGCGGAATAAGAGAGGGAGGAATCAAAAATGACACCAAGATTCTTTACAGTAGAGGCAGGTCTGATGAGATCACCACCAAGATGGACTATTATACTAAATGTAAAGGTGCAAATATTTATTTTAATGTTTAAAGTTTGGACAACTGTTGATGAAGAGATTTTTAAGATTCATTCTTACAGTGTAAAACATGTTTCTTTTGTCTTGTAGTGAACAAAAATGCCAACACTGAGCCACTGCCAAAGAAAGAAGAGGAGAAAAAAGAGGAGGTGGAAGTGGAGGAGGAAAAGAAAGGTGATGGACCAAAGCCTATGCCACCCTTTAGCTCAATGTTCATCCTTTCAACTACCAACCCGTAAGTCTTTTCTGCCAGGCTACCTTATAGTAGTTGTGTCTTGGGTCAGGCTTTAATTCATGTGTTTACCAGCCTTGAACTACTGAAACCTTCAAATTTCTGTATAGCAGTACCTTAGTGTGACGAAAACAAACCAAGAGGAATTAAACACGAGTAAGCAATCTCAGACCTAGAAGGCTGTGGGGTCTTATGTCCAATCTGACATCCAACAGCCACTTTGACTCTGTGATGGGACCTTATTTAATTCTGCTTCTTATTTCTTTACTAAAAAGAATGTAGCTGTTTGAATGAATAACTAGATAGATAGATAGATAGATAGATAGATAGATAGATAGATAGATAGATAGATAGATAGATAGATAGATAGATAGATAGATAGATAGATAAGAAAGACACTATATTAGATAGATAGATAGATAGATAGATAGATAGATAGATAGATAGATAGATAGATAGATAGATAGATAGATAGATAGATAGATAGATAGATAGATAGATAGAAAAATTCACATACTCCAGCAGCAGCATACTGATAAAGAACAATATTACAGAGTGATAACAATGTAGGTATACAGACAGACAATAACTTTGTATAATGTTAACGTTTACCCCCCCGGTGGAATTGAAGAGTCGCATAGTGTGGGGGAGGAACGATCTCCTCAGTCTGTCAGTGGAGCAGGACGGTGACAGCAGTCTGTCGCTGAAGCTGCTCCTCTGTCTGGAGATGATCCTATTTAGTGGATGCAGTGGATTCTCCATGATTGACAGGAGTCTGCTCAGCGCCCGTCGCTCTGCCACAGATGTCAAACTGTCCAGCTCCGTCCCTACAATATAGCCTGCCTTCCTCACCAGTTTGTCCAGGCGTGAGGCGTCCCTCTTCTTTATGCTGCCTCCCCAGCACACCACCACGTAGAAGAGGGCGCTCGCCACAACCGTCTGATAGAACATCTGCAGCATCTTATTGCAGATATCGAAGGACGCCAGCCTTCTAAGGAAGTATAACCGGCTCTGTCCTCTCTTGCACAGAGCATCAGTATTGGCAGTCCAGTCCAGTTTATCATCCAGCTGCACTCCCAGGTATTTATAGGTCTGCACCATCTGCACACAGTCACCTCTGATGATTACGGGGTCCATGAGGGGCCTGGTCCTCCTAAAATCCACCACCAGCTCCTTGGTTTTGCTGGTGTTCAGTTGTAGGTGGTTTGAGTCGCACCATTTAACTAGTGCCATGGTCGTAGTTTATGTCTACATTTCAAAACCATAAGTTTAAACATTGTTGTTTTTTGATTTTTTTTTATTTATATATAAGTTACATGGCATTTACTAAAAAGAAAATATAGAGTGTTCATTATATTTTATTTTTGTAAAAGCAATGAGAAAAATATTAAAAGTTCAAGTTTTTTTCTCTACGTATGCAATCTGAAAACATGCTGGCACACTGGAAAGTGGCTGCGGTGTATCCGTGATTAAGCACAGGACTAGAAGCGTCTTTCACTTACCACATGTAACTGACAGGTATAGTTTCATAAGCTTAAATACGAGGAGGTGTTCGATTATAAACAGAAATTTTCATGCTCTGTTCTTACAAAGAGTGCAAGGTAGATGTGACTCATTGGACAAATACATTGGGGGCCGGACCCAGCCAGGACGCCTGGAAGGACCGGGAGGTGGTTTATACTGTCCCCCAGGCCGCAATTGGGCAACCTCCCTGGATGATGAGGGGACCACGGGGACGGAGCAATGAGGCTCAATCCCATTGGGGCCCGTGCCCACCGCTAGGGGGCGCCCTGAGCGTCGGGGAGCCTGGGAGATCGACACTTCCGCCACACCTGGGAAGGTGGAGGAAGGACCTTCCAGGGACAAGGGCAGCACTTCCACCACACCAGGAAGTGCTGCTGGAAGGATGTCATCAAGCACCTGGAGCACATCCGGATGGAAATAAAAGGGGCCGCCTTGTTACAATCATGGGGCCAGAGTCGGGTGGAGGAGGACAAGAGGAGTGTCTGGGAGGATTGGTGGTGCCAGTGAGAGAAGAAGAGTGCTTGGTGTGCTTTATTTGGGACTGTGTATTGCCTGTGGGTCACGGGGAAGACGTGCACCCACAGACGAAGAAAATAAAAAGTATTTGTTTATTTTACAAGTGCCTCCCGTGTCCAGTCTGTGTCGGGCTGGGCGCTATACAGCGGCCATCTTACAACATGCATGGTTGAATTTGTCATTAGCAGTTGTGGGAAACAGCCCGGACACAAACAGATGGACATTGTTTAAAGTCCAACACACGTTTATTGCACAAGTATTTACACGCAAACCAATCACCCCAATAGTCCAGGCCAACACACACTGCCTTTCATCTCTTCAGGCCCCCTCTTTCCTCTCCCAGACCTCGTCCTCTTCCACCCGACTCCAGCCCTGAATGAAGGGAGGCGGCTCCTTTTATTGTTCCAGGTGTGTTCCGGCAATCTTCCACCAACATACCCCAGTGTGGCGGAAGTGCCGTCTGCATCCCCGGAAGCACTCCAGGTGTCCCTGCTCCTCTTCCCCCCAGCACTTCCTGGTGTGGTGGAAGTGCTGAGGTCCAGGGCTCTCTAGGCATTGGGGCGCCCCCTGCTGTGTCTGATGCCATCACATAAGGACAGTCTAAAATATCACAGGTGGTACAGTGGTAGTGCTGCTGCTTTGCAGAAAGGAGATCGTGGGTTTGCTTCCTGGGTCCTCCCTGTGTGGAGAGTGCTTTGAGTAGTGAGAAAAGTGCTATATAAATGTAAAGAATTATTATTATTATTCTTAAAAATTATTTTTGAAGCATTTGTGGATAAAAATCAGAGAATATTACTTTTTTCATTAATGAGTGATATTTTTCCGAACCCTGCTGCTTACACATGAATTGTACTGAGCCTTTTGGCCAATAATGCCGCCCCCCAAAAATGTGCTGCCCGAGGTGGACCGCCCCCTCCTAGCTACACCACTGAGTCCACACATTTCTTTCTGTCTGTGTGTGCTTTTCCTTAAACATCACCTAAGATATCCTTGTTAAGTTAATTACAACTGTAAATAGCCTACTGTGATGGACTAGTGTCTGGTTCAGGGGAGTTTCCTGCCTTGCCCTCTGTGCAATGCTTCCTGTGACCCTGAATTAAATGAATTCTTTTGCATTTATATAGCACTCTTCTCACTACTCAAAGCGCTCAGCAATTGCTGGTTAAAGGCCTTGTTTAAGGACCCAACAGAGCAGAGTCCCTTTTGGCATTTACGGGATTCGACTGGCAACCTTCCAATTGCCAGTGCAGATCCCTAGCCTCAGAGCCACCAGTGTACCAAATTAAGTGGGTGTGAGACCATTATGCTCATATAACCAAAACTTTTTTGACTCTTCTCAGTTTCCGCAGGGTGTGTCACTACATAATTAACCTGCGCTACTTTGAAATGTGCATCCTGCTGGTTATTGCGATGAGTAGCATTGCACTGGCTGCTGAGGATCCTGTTCAGCCTGATTCACCACGCAACAATGTAAGTTTTTTTTTATCAAAGCTGTTATCAACTGTCATCATCTAGTTGCCCTTTTTTGTCATACACGAAGTGCCTCAATGTAATCAGTGTAATTTTTTATAATCTTCTGTTTCTTTAGTTCATTTGAAAAGCGCCTTATGTTGATGGTTGCTGTGGAAGTTGCTGTGTAAAACTGATTGCTTAATTCATAGAGAAATGCCTTTCTATTACCTTGGTGGGGAATGTCATTCTGCTACAAACACATTGACAGTTGTACATTAACTTGTATTTTCTATTACATTTCGTGCATTTTTCCAAACTGATCTGAACAGCACCTGTATTCCTTTTTTACAGATTCTAAGATACTTTGATTATGTTTTTACTGGTGTTTTCACATTTGAAATGGTCATTAAGGTAAGACAATGCTGTATACATTTATTTCATTTAATTTTATTACTGATGTTGTCACGACTGCAGTGATGAAAAATTTTTAAACAGACCTTTTAATCCTGTTTGAAATTTGTTGAGCATGTAACCAAAGAACATGCACTAGCATTTTTTCAAACTTGTAATAATATCAAAAGAGTAATTTTATAAAATAATGACACACACAAAGGAAAATTGATTCCAAGATCTACATGGAGTATCATATTAACCTGAAAACAAACAAAATCTTGCTGCACTCTTGGGGTTTTGCCATTGCAGACTTTGGTCCCTGTCTATTTGGTGAGGACTTCCTTGTCGCAATGTAGACTCTGTTGATACATTAACAAGGACTGTCCTTTAACCTTTATGTCTGCCTAGCTCTTCAGTCATTTCTTTGGCCATTGTGCAGTCATTCTGAGTTGCAGGGCTCCTAGTGTTCCAATAGACTTGAGCCAGCTGAGGGTCTTTTAAAGACTTGGTCTCCAATGCAGCTTTATTTTCTTTTGTTGCTGTCTCTTTTGGGTCTACCTGTCCTAGGTTGGATGTATCACCTCCCACCTGTTGACTTGTGTAGGGTTCAGCAGCTTCCCCATCATCCTTCAGTGGCCTTACTCTTTTTGTTGAAGGCTACTGACTCTTGTTTCGATCTCCAGAAAACGGTTAGCTCATGCTTTAATTGATGCCTCCAAATATTCTTTCACCTAACGGGAGAGAAAGAGAGCAAGCTATTTCTAATATGTCCTTTTAATCCTTATAATTATAAGTGTCAACGTAACATTAGAACATTAGAACACTCTAGACGAGAACAGGCCATTCAGCCCAACAAAGCTCGCCAGTCCTATTCACTTATTTCTTCCAAAACATCAAGTCGAGTTTTGAAAGTTCCCAACATCTCACTGTCTACCACACTACTTGGTAGCTTATTCCAAGTGTCTATCGTTCTCTGTGTAAAGAAAAACTTCCTAATGTTTGTGCGAAATTTACCCTTAACAAGTTTCCAACTGTGCCCCCGTGTTCTTGATGAACTCATTTTAAAATAACAGTCTCGATCCACTGGACTAGTTCCCTTCATAATTTTAAACACTTCAATCATGTCACCTCTTAATCTTCTTTTGCTTAAACTGTAAAGGCTCAGCTCTTTTAATCTTTCCTCATAATTCAACCCCTGTAGCCCTGGAATCAGCCCAGTCGCTCTTCTCTGGACCTTTTCTAGTGCTGCTATGTCCTTTTTGTTGACCAAAACTGCACACAATACTCAAGATGAGGCCTCACCAGTGCATTATAAAGGTTGAGCAGAACCTCCTGTGACTTGTACTCCACACATCGTAACCTAACATTCTGTTAGCCTTCTTAATGGCTTCTGAACACTGTCAGGAAGTCGATAGCTTAGAGTCCACTACAACTCCTAAATCCTTCTCATAAGGTGGACTCTCGATTTTCCGACCGCCCATTGTGTATTCAAACCAAACATTTTTACTTCCTATGTGTAATACTTTACATTTACTGACATTAAATTTCATCTGCCACAAATCTGCCCAATCCTGTCTGCTATCCAAGTCCTTCTGTAATAATATAATGGATTCCAAATTATCTGCTAATCCACCTATCATTAGGCTTCATGGCAATAACTCCTGGGAAAATTGGAAACTAGGCTCAAAGCTGTCTTATCTTAAGTTAAGATGACAAAATGACAACAAAAGTTCAGAAGCAGTGTCTCCATGACCAAACTTTGTGAGCTGGAATGTTAAAGGGCTAAATCATGAATTAAAGAGAAAGAAAGTATTCTCTCTGTTCTGTGAAATCCTGTAGGCTTCTTCCTAGATCAGGAATCACTATCATTTCGGGTCTCACTCTGGTGCCGTCAAAGGCAACACTCAGAATGATAGGTCGTACCTTTTTTCCAATTTCCATGTGATATTGGCATGGGAATTAACATCTCAGGAACCCACCGAAATATATCAGCTGTCCTCTCTTGATGCATTTTTACCCATATAGTACAAGTTTCTAGAAGTCCTCTGAACGTATCGCTGCAGGCTCTTCAGGAAACATACCCTTCTCTTGAAACCTAATGTTTAAATGATCTACTTAACTGAAATAATTTTATCCACAGATGGTTGATCTCGGATTAGTTCTGCATCAGGGAGCCTATTTCAGAGACCTGTGGAACATTCTTGATTTCATTGTGGTCAGTGGTGCCTTGGTTGCCTTTGCTTTTTCGTAAGTATGTCCTCCTTATTCTCTTCTTTCCCTTTCAGTACTTTAGTGTGAGTCAGTTCATCACTCGTAGTAAACACATCTGTTAGTAAAGTATCAAGGGCTACAAAGTAACAGCTAAGCAATTGGTTTACGGGAAATAATATGTATGTATCTTATAGAAAAATGTAAAAATGTAATTTGATTTTAATCATAATTCTCTTGAAGGAGACAAATAATAAATCAAATAAAGAGACATACTTAAACAAAAAATTTAATCTATTTGATAGTATAAATCCTTCTAAAATGGTGGGTACTGTAGCAAATACTGGGTTTAATTTGTATACTTAAAGCAGCAATTTAGCGACTAAGGATTTAATTAAGATAGAGTGTATCCTATTTGACATCTAAGTGACTAATGACACTTATGAATATGGCTGCCACACAGCAATGAAAGGATTGATTATACTCATTTCTGTTTCATACAGCTTGGCTGTATTGTGCATTTCTTTCTGTTTCTGTGTTTCAATGTTATATTTATGTTCTCAAGTGTATTGTGTCTATGGTTCATTTGTAATAATTTGAATGTTATTTTCAACATCATTTGTGTTTAAAGTAGTAGAGAGGGGAAAAACTGTTCTGTTTCTTGAGCTTGATGCCTCTTTTTCAAAGCTTGTGAAGTACAGTTGGAAATGTGATCTGCAATGAAAAATACAAGAAACCTGGCAGTTAGGTTGAAAGTTGCTGTGGCTGGAAGGAAAGACAGATATTTGTAGACTAGAAAGACATAAACAGCTTTCACAATTATGTAAATTGTGTGTAGCGGAGTCTTCTATAAAATAGACAAATTTCAGTACAACAAAACAACAATGCATCAACCAAAACTGACTATGTTTAGAAGCGTTGGTACCCTCGTCTACCTGTGGAGGCAGTATGTGTGCTTGTCCCATGTTGTCTCCTTTTTATCTTTTTCTTCCCTTTTGTCATACCTCTTATTTGTGGAGAAAAATCGTCTGAAAAGTACACTGCTAGCCTGTTCTTTTGTTTCTTATAGGATTAGGGACTCCAGAGACCAATCTCTGGTTCTTGATGTCCCTGCATACCAGGCCCCTGGTTACTATTTGAAAGAACACATAACCAAGCTAAGCTTCTGAACGTGCTGGTCTCTCTGCTAATTCTAAAAATCTCATATTTTGGTTTTAAGGCAGCCTTATGCCACTTAGGAGGAATAATTATCATAAATCATTCCTTATCCGGTTTAGGAATACAGTATATTTCTGGTGATGAAATCCAAACAGCTCCAATGCCAAATGGGTTACTTGCTTAGTTTTGTGTACTTCTTTCAGGCCCAGATACACTTCATCTTATTTTCCCAGAGTTTAGTGTGTATGCTTTAGAGCAAGGGTCCTCAATCACGGTCCTGGAGGGCCGCAGTGGCTGCAGGTTTTTGCTCCAACCCAATTGCTTAATAAGAAGCTGTCAGAAAGGCACTATATTGCGCCCGACCCGGCACAGACTTGACACAGGAGGCACGTATAAAATACAAATATTTTATTATTCTTCAGCTGGAGGGCACGTCTTCCCCGTAAACCCCCCCAGCCACAGCACAGTCCCAAGCACTTATAACTACCAGTACAAGCACAAACACTTCTCCTTGGCACCACCACTCCTCTCTAGCAACTTTGTCGTCCTCCTCCACCCGACTGGCCCCTGAGTGGTGGTCGCTGGCTCCTTTCATAGGTCACCTGGAAGTGCTTCAGATGTTTGATCACCAAGTTCCGGCTGCACTTCCAGGTGTGATGAATCTGCTGCCCACATGGGCTCAGAAGTCCCAAACACAGCACCCCCTGGTGGTACCTGCGGGACCCAACAGAGCTGCCACCAACTCCAATTCCCAGGGAGCCCTGTGGGAAACCGAGGCACTACTCCAGCCCAGGGGGGCGGCCATCTAGCGCCCAGGGGGAGGTATTGCACTGTCCAGGGCTGCTCGCTCTGAATATAGTGTGCAGGGGCGTCCCGGCTGGGCATGGACGCCAGCCGACTGCCACAAAGCACTTATTGTTCAAGTGACACTTCTGCTTTACTTCAGTTGTCTGATTCAGTTGTTTGAGCCGTTATTACTTATTTTAGTCCTAAACAGCAGTATTCGTGGTTTTTAATTGCTCCTAATCAGCAATAACATACAAAATGACAAAAAAGAGCAGGGTTTCTCCATTAAGCTTGTTACCATTTACACCTGTGTGTGTATTTATCATGCACTATTGGGTTTAATTAAATATTTGGAAGGAAAGTGAAGAGCAACAAGTGAAGGACTGAGAATTACTCCTCCATTTTAGCCTTCAAATCATTTGAATGATATCCTTAGAAAGGGGAAGAAAATCTAGGATATGAGAATGACCTGACATAGCAGAGCACTAACAAGCCATGAAATTAAATTACTGGCAAGAATTGCTTTCTAATTAAGCAACTGGGTTAGAACAAAAACCTGCAGCCACTGCGGCCCTCCAGGACTGTGATTGAGGACCCCTGCTTTAGAGTCACAGGCATTACGGTTAAAGACCATAGATACTCAAACCAGGAAAGCATCTACAGTATTTGCATCATTCTTTTACTCAGACTACTCAGTGAGGACCTGCCTTTGCTGACCTGACACCTGTGTATCTTTCATTTTTGATACTCTCTTCAACTGAAAAACTGCACATTCAGTTCCATCCTAGTCCTTCTATTTAGATTACTTGTGGTAGTGGTAACACATTAGAATACTGTACTGCATTTATTGTGTATCCTGATGTTATTGTAGGTAATTAGCAATTAAAATATCGTTATTCTTTGCCTCTGACCGTAATCTTGATCATGCCTCACACCTTATGTACTTTATATTTATTATGTTTATAGGCTGCTGAATACTTTATATTCATTCCTATGCTCGCCATTGCCTGGTGACAATAATTACCTCTTGGCCACTTTTGGCTTGTTTGTGCTCAGTTTGCCAATATAAGTAAGCTGCTCACTATCAGTTCCTGGTTACGTTTTTTATTTTCTTTTTTGAACATTTCCTTTCAGTTCCTTGACTACCTCTGTAGCCTTGCTGATGTTTTAGGCCAGTCTTGTCTTTTTTCACTACATGCTGATTACTTAGAAATAATCCATCCAGTTTCCAACCCGCTGAATCTGAACACAGGGTCACGGGGGTCTGCTGGAGCCAATCCTAGCCAACACAGGGCACAAGGCAGGAACCAATCCCGGGCAGGGTGCCAACCCACTGCAGACTTAGAATAATAACTTTCTCTTTTCTAAATAATTATTGTAGAAGAATCATATCAGTATAATTTCATTTTTCACTTGACAATAAGGATTATTTGTGTGTTGATCAGTGAAAGAAATGTAAACTAAATAATAATTAAATAAATTATATCTTTAATAATATATTAGAAGAAAATGCAAAAATGTGTATGCAAGATCATTTTTATAGCAGCTGTGTATTTCTTGTGTCTGTGATTGTCTTTGGCATTACAATAGCAAAACAAAATAAAATAAGATTACTTGATGCTCAATCCAAACCCACATTTCATTAAAAGTATCATCTTCATCTATCACTTAGCAGATTTGTTCTCCGTGAGCACATTATATGAACTGTGTTGTGGCTGCTATCTTGTTAATTTGTTGTCAGGTCTACGCCATGCATTACTGACCTTCAGCAATTTGTGAGGGAGTTCAGTGCTGCTTGAGAAGTAACTGATAACAAAGTCAACTTAGTAATTATAATATCCACTAGATAAGACATCATGGTGAAAAACAGAAACAGTGGTCAATAACCAGATCTCTGTAAATATTTCAAGGTAATGGCCAGAAACACACGATGATAATTGGAATCCAGAGTTGGCAAACATAAGAGAGAAATGTGAGGTTGTTGCATTGACAAGTCATAAAGAATTTCAAAATAGCAAGAAGGGTAAACAACAGAAATGATACATTTAAAAGGTTAACTGTGCTAAGAAGAGACTCTAACATTTTTTACATAAAAGTTTTCATACCAGCGACAGCCCCGTAATTAAGGGTGTCTGACAACTACAAAAAGAGTGGTAAGTCAAATGCCAGTTGCATTTAAGAGCCATGGCCAAAACACATAATAGCACCAAGGAGTAGTGGCTAGAAGAATTGAATTGTATTCGCCTGAATACGTAGCTTAACACCTGACCCAATGTCAGGAGAGGGTTCAAAGTCTATGCCTTGTTGACTTAACTTGTAACTAAAAACATTCTAGAAGTTCCACCATGTTGTATTGATAGTAGATTAGTAAGGTCTATTAATGAGCACATAAAATATGATTGTAATGTGTTGGTGTGTGGTGTGCAGACGCTGATGTAAGAGAGATTAGTAATGTTTAACTAAAATAAGCTTGTATTAAAGGTAATGCCTCCAAGCATTGTTATTAAAAAGTTATAATCTCTTTCAATACTGTGTAATAATTAATCTACAAACCTAATAATATCACCACACATGTCACATCTTTTAAGCCATTGGGTTATTCACTTTGCTGTTATGACTGGCGGTTTATGTTAGGTTTCCCACTCAGCAATCCTGACCTCCATTTTCTTTTACCACGTTTATATTAATTTGTTGTCTGGTACATATCTTGTAATCGATATTTAACCAACTTCCTATTGTCCAAATGACTTGAAATTTTGCACTCACTTTTACTCACTTCCGATGGCAATAATCAGTTTCACTAATTGATCGATTAATCCATGTTAATTAAGAAATGAAATTTTCATATGAAGAATAGTTCAAGATTTCACCAATAGATGGCGCTAGTAACTGATAGCAATATTATCCACTTTTTGCATCTTGTATGAAGATGTGTGCTTATGAATGTCAAAGGAAGTGTTACAATATTGGATTACAAAATTATACTAAAACAAACCCAAGACTAAAAAGTTGAAAATCATATATATATAAAAAAATACTTTTTTAAAATCATGCTTATATTAAGTTAAAAAGTGTACTAAAAAGTAAAAAATAAGTCTCCCATACATCACTCGTAAACTAAAAGCATGGGCGCTATTCATCAATCAACATTCAAGAAACACTTCTTAAAATCTTAGCAAAAGCGCCCACGCTTTTAGTTTATGAGTGATGTATGGAAGACTTATTTTTTACTTTTTAGTACACTTTTTAACTTAATATAAGCGTGGTTTTTAAAAAGTATTTTTTTACATATATATTTTATTTTTTGGGCTGTCCTTGAGAGTGGGTTTACCTGTTTAGCTTGCATTGCGGTTGCTTACAAGTCTTCATCACTTATATTTGAAGTTACCTTAGCCTTCTTCCATGCCAATTGCTCCTCCTCCTCCTTAGACAGAGCTTGTTTGGTAAATTATGTAAGCACGCTGCTGATTGTCCTTTAGTCAGTGCTCGTGTGTTTTCTAGCGTTATTTAGTTTCGGTCTTTTGCTCTTTTTTCTCTGGTCTTTCAGCCCTCAGTTTTGTTATTCACTAAGCCCTTTTGATTAACATTTTACCTCATCTGCATTTTTGTTTTTGTTTTGCCTGTTTTTTAATCTCTCCTGTACTTAACATTAATAAAGCGATTCTCTACTGTAATTATTCCAGCCAACAGCTAGTCACCCCGTCCACAATTTCACATCTGAATTAGCCAGCATTTTGTTTCCCTCTCAAAGGGCTGCATAACTTCTATTAGAGCCAAACTATTTTTGCAGGTTGACTACCATTAAATGCAAGGCTCCAAAACTGCAATGTGTCTTTGAAACCACCTCAGTGAGACTAAATTATAGGACTCCAAAACACTGCATTTGTGACAAGTGAGTAAGTTTAATGAAAGGTTGTTCAATTCTAAATTCTCACAAGAGTTTGGTAAATTCAAAAACTTGAGATCTGTATGCCATCGAAACAAAATGAGTTTAATGAGCTGTGATGAGCCAATTAGTCTTGTGTCATTATTCTATAAGCTTTGCTCGTATGTTATGTCAAAACAGATAACAGAAAGAACTGTATCTGGTGTAAGGATGTAAAAAGCTTAAATGACTAATTTTGTTTGAGTAAGTAGTTAAAACTTCAATGCTCTGTTTCCAGTAACCGGTAGATATAGAAGGGTTCCTTTAGAGTGAGTGCTAGAGATATACTGGTCTCTTCTCTTTCATTTCAATGTGTTTCTTCACCTTTTCTCTCTTGCTTTCACTGACCTTTTCTTGTCTTTCCACACTGCCGCGGTGACCGCATCCTACAGGAGCAGCGCGCGGTAAAGTTTCTGTTCTTTCTCTCATCTCAGTACTGTCTGAAAAGCTAGTTTGTCACTGGTTTTTTTTCTCTTTCTCTATTTTGTTAATCCTGTCTCTTTTTCACTGTATGATTCTGAATTTGTTTTCTGAAGTAGATCTCAAAGAAAAAATATCATAATAAATAGGGCATTGTTTATTTTTATTTTCTGGATTGTTTCTATAGCCTGTAAAAAAAAAAAAGTGTATTGTCTGAATCAAATGTATTGACATGTTTAGAACCTTTGCACTTGACATTTGCTTACAAGACAAATACAAACACAGAGTGTTTCCATGTTTTAATTTTCAAAAACAGGACCCTTAATTAGTAACACGTTTTCCATCCATCCATCATCCAACCCGCTATATCCTAACTACAGGGTCATGGGGGTCTGCTGGAGCCAATCCCAGCCAACACAGGGCGCAAGGCAGGAAACAAACCCCGGGCAGGGCGCCAGCCCACCGCAGTATTATTATTATTATTATTTATTCAGTAGTGATGGTGTATATCGCACCTAATGGTCATAATGTACATAGGCGCCAACCTGTTGGAAAGGCCTGTCAATGTCACCGGTGTCGCACAGTACGGGCTTTGACTCCGACGAACGCCCAAAGTTTCAATCCCGTCCAACACAGGGCACAAGGCAGGAAACAAACTCTGGGCAGGACACCAGCCCACCGCAGGGCACACACACACACACCAATTTAGGATCGCCAATGCACCTCACCTGCATGTCTTTGGACTGTGGGAGGAAACCCACGCAGACACGGGGAGAACATGCAAACTCCACGCAGGGAGGACCTGGGAAGCGAACCCGAGTCTCCTAACTGCGAGGTAGCAGCGCTACCCACTGCGCCACCGTGAGTAACACGTTTTGCTCAGTGAAAATAATGAAATGCCCTCTAGAAACTACTGTATCATGATTGAGGCCCATTAAAATTAGAGAAGCACTATTTCTAGCTGACTCACTTCATATAGCCTGCCATGCCAACGTATTATTAGTGTATCTCAAGTGAAGCGAGCCTCGTATAAGTACCCTACCACAGTTAAAAGACCAATTTATTTCCTGACTTCCTTGGAGGAGAAGTTGCTCCTTGTTATTTGTGAGATGGGTACTTCCTGATTTAGAGTCCAGGAAGGAGAGCTGCTTAAGGGAAGGGTGCCTGCTGTTCACAACAAACAGTATGTGCCTAATGAAATAGTAGATGTAAATCAAGAGAGAGAATTTTTCTTGTCACTGCTGTGTAAAAACATAAATAATATGCAAGACAGATATCTTTAGTTTAAAAAGCTACCATTCAGGGTCACGGGCTGCTGAAGACTGCACTTAAGAAAAGTGAAAGCGTTTCCACAGTGCTCTTTTATCAAAATCACCTGATTAGAGGAGGAGATCATGTGCTTGAAATTTATTGTGTGTCCTTTGCTGACAATATCCAGGATCTTGTTCACTCAGTCAGTCATTTTCCAAGCCGCTATATCCTAACTACAGTGTCATGGGGGTGTGCTGGAGCCAATTCCAGCCAACACAGGGCGCAAGGTAGGAACAAATCCCTGGGGAGGGCGCCAGCCCACTGCAGGGCACACACACTAGGGACAATTTAGGATTGCCAATGCGCCTAACCTGCTCTGGACTGGACTGTGGGAGGAAACCGGAGCACCTGGTGGAAACCCACGCAGACACGGGGAGAAAATATGAACCCAGGTTCTCCTCTCCTTACTGCGAGGCAGCAGCGCTAACACTGTGCCACTGTGCCGCCCCTTGTTCACTCAGTGTTCTACAATTAGACATTTCCTATTATCTTGATTTAACGCTGCAGCATCTTATTCTTCACAGGTAATTTAAACTTCTTTTCCTTGTAACCATATAATATCCAGTGTCCATTTTTTATTGTCACAGTTGATTTCTTAGCTGTCCAGTATACAAACTTTAAGCTATACAAATTGTTGTATCTTTACATCCAGAATAGATATCTGTCAAGACCAAAGGAACTAAAACAATGGTTTTACAAACAAAACAGACATGTGGGATTATTTAAAGAAAAAACAAGTCTGGGGAATCCTGCATTTCCACAGGCTCAGACTATACCCCCCTGATTCACTCCTTGATGCCAAGTGAGGTATTTTGCCCATTTTCCCACCATTCCAGTAACACGCACCTGTCTAATTACCCTGTCTGGCCTGCTTTTGTGCCAGTGAATTTATATTTGTATACAATTTTAGGAATACAAAATTTAAAAATCAACTTCATTCATTTTTCTAACTACTCCCGTTTTTCCCATGGACGGTTAATATAGTATTGCACTGGCAAAGGTTATTTACTAATGTTCTTGTAGCTCCATGGACCCCGTGTAAATTCTTAGCCACTCTAAGTCATAGTCTCTGTAGGAATTGTTTTTCTGCATAGTCTTTTTTAATAACATATGCCAAGGACATGTACATTAGGCTGAATGGTAAAGCTAATTTGGCCTTGTATGAGTGAGTTTGGTTCTCGACTTATGGCCAAAATTGCTAGAACAGACTCCGGCTGCACATGACCCTGTAATATAAAAGCAAATTAAGTTAAACAGCATTTGCAAGAAAAACATGGAAAAAGATAGTTCATTATTTTTATAATTGTGAATCCTGTTATTATTTTTAAATATTAAAATATTCTAATGCAGATGTTCCGTATCCCGCTAGTGTTTTTATTAAAGATCTTAAAGAAACATGGCAGAAGATTCTGTGTAAATGAATCTTAATTTCATATCATCTCCTCATCATGAACATGCTACAAAATTATTATGTATACTAGAACAATATTCTGTTTTAAAAATATAATAGAATGTCACATTTCAATCAGTCAAAAAATCTATCTTTTTATTTTAAAAGCAAGTTATTTGTGCCATTTCCTTTCCTTTCGATTGGCTTTTGTCTTTGAGTTTCCACACTTATTCCAGAGTTGCATTCACAGACAAGCAATTTATTTAGCTTCTGACCACAGCCATTGTTTCAAGAAGAAAAACTGAAAAAGCAAATGATGAAAAATTAGTTACTTAAGCAGTTGCCAAGACACTCTTGAGTAACTACACTGCAAAAAATGATATTTGCGCCAGTGACAGGTTTTTATACTAAGCCATTAAATCTTGTCTTCCTTATTGTAATATTTATTGACTCATCAAAGGAATTTATATTTAAGGTTATTTAGCTTTTTTTAAGAAATCTTGTCAAGTAAATTTTGCTTACCTCATTGGCAGATTTTTTGCTAAATGAAAGAAAAGTTTTTTTGTCCTAGTTTTTGCATATGCATTTTTTGCAGTGTAATTAAGAGGCTAAAGGTAAGTTAAGTTGAAGCCTCTAATGCTGCTCGCTGATATATTTTTGTCATTAGTAAAACTTTTTATATGGTTAACCTATTGAAGCTTTTTTTACATAAGTTGGTACTGTCTTTACACGAATATGAGGAAATCTGTTTTCCTAGATCTTCCATTAAGCAGTTTGACAGTGGTCCAAATCAACCATGCCTCTGTCAGCTAATACTGAGGAGAGCTAAAACAACACCCCAGTGTGCCAAGCAGTTTAGGGGAAAAAAATGCATAAGCTATCCCAGCATTCACTGCCAGTAATCACAGGTGTTGGATCTGTCTATATATTCTAGCCCTGGTTTTCTTTTAAGTACACTCCACCACGTATAAACTGTCATTTTGCAGTGAAAGGATATCTCAGTGCTAGCAATGGGGTAATAAGTTTATGAATGTCAGTCCCTTAAACCTATGATCATGCAAATCCACATTACTAGTACAGAGATTAAAAACGCGCTGATACTGAGTCAAAGGAAAACTTATACACATTATATAGTTTATGCCATCATTTTGTCATTTACTACTAAAATATGACAAACGTTTCTGTTTTAACAATGTGTTTACACAGATTATTATAGAAACGGAACACACATGAAATGCATGTGTTCCAAATAACGATCTATTATTTCCACTCTAAAACTCCAGCACTTAATTCACTCCCAGATAATCAATCAAGGCATGAGCTGGGAGAAGTCTGTGCACGGCCTGCAGCGGTGGGGGATGGAATAGCGGGCTGGTTGTCTTAATCGGCACATTTACAGGACAAAAGACGCTGAGGGAAAGGTGCGAACAGATTTAAGGTGGGCCAGATCTACGCATTTTTTCGTAGGCTCTGGTAATTCTAGTGTTAAACCTATGAACATGCAAATCCACATTACTAGTGCAAAGATTAAAAGCGCACTTATATTGAGTCAGAGGAAAACTACTTTATCCAATGAAGTCACATGCTTTTTATTATTAGCTGTTGACATCACTTCACCACAACTTCAGTTCTAACATCTGTTACACAGCAAGTGGCCATTCTATTACGTTCATCCACCTAGTAATGAATTGGTCCTCAATATACCTTGACAATACCCTGTAATTGTTGGAGCATGGACTCTACCAAAATGTGTGACACGGGCTTGTTGCCCCATGTCATCTTATTTGTTGCAGGTTTTACTGTCGTGGACCCCATGTTAGAATAGCTTGTTCCATCTCAGCTAATTGATGTTTGTTTAGTCAATGGTAGTGTCACTGGATTAAGGTGCTTTGCTGGCACATCATGTTCGAGGAAGCTTTCAGGACTATCTTTGCCTGAAATTGTTTGTTTGTGTATGGGTACAATGCTGTGATGAAAAGATAAACCTGGTCAGCAGTTTGGTTCAGATGTGCTGTGGCATTCAAAATTTTTCTTTCCTCATGTCAAGAGACCCATTATATGCAAAAAACTGGCCATAGCACATCCTATCCTTGTCTTCCTATTGGTAAGATCTAGTCCTCAAGTGTTTGTGTTTGGTAGCCTTTTTCAATCACACTTTTTATGTTTACGTGGCAGGAGCAAAAAAGGTTGGACCATCAGTCACCATATCATATTTACAACAAAGTACATTGAGTTGTACTTTCTGAGTGCCTCTTTTATCACCTCTGTTGCTACTGAGTTGTTAGTTAAATGTGTGCAAGTCATAGTTGCTTCTATTGACCCCTTTAATCAAGCGCCTGTTACTGACCACTGGATTAATGCCTACCTACGTTAAATTACATTGCCAGTCCCTGTCACTAAATAAGCACACAATGCCAAATGAAATGGCTATTGTACCTAATAAAGTGGCCACTCAGTATATTTTTAGCTTTTATATATGCTACAAAAATTTAATTCTAGGTATAAAACCAATATCTATTCTAGTAAAGATGGTACCCCTACTTGAATTGAGAATTCTGTCATTCATTTAATTTTGGCATCACTGTGTTGGTTCATGCCCAATAGAACCTGTAGCAGTTTCTCAGTAGCTTGCATGTAACGGTAGAAACATCACATCTAGACTTTTAGAAATGCTTCTTTTATTTTTAACCCCCCACTCCATATTTCAGCCTGTTCTTCCTGAAACTGGTCCAATTTGTTCTGTAAAATACATGTAAAGATTTGAATTTTGATGGACGACTCGTATCACCGAATAATGTTTTGTTGTACCAAGACATATGTCATCTCTATACTTGTAATCTCTATCTGTCTCTGTAAATTTGACATCATTGCTAGCTCAGACAATGAGCTCCAGTTTCAAGGGAACACTGTAATTCTGTTTGCTGGAATTACGAATTTGCGCATTTTGGTACCATATTTTGGGAGAGCACACTTATCCTTTGTTATCTGTGGCTTCCATTTTGACTGATGATATTCTTCGTAACTTCTGCAGGGGCAGCAGTAAAGGAAAGGACATCAACACAATTAAGTCTCTACGAGTGCTCAGGGTTTTACGACCTCTCAAAACCATCAAGCGTCTACCCAAACTGAAGGTAAAGTCATTTTTTTTTTCATCTTTTATTTTAGTTTGTCTGCTCTTGTAATCTTATATATACGCGTCTACGTGTGAAAGTGTGTGTGTGTCTGTCTGTCTGGCCTGGAAATGAGAGGTGGAGTCAGGGTAAGGGCTTCACCTCTGAGGATACACAAGTGAGGCCAGCATGTTGGCAAAGCGAAACCTCCAAAGAAAGAGTGACTCACTTAGCAGCTAATACAGAAGCGAGGTGAGCACATCAACAAAACGAAACCTCCGGAGAAAGACAAAGTCGCTTAGCCACTTATACAGAAGCGAGGCGAGCACTTTGACAAAACAAAACCTCAGAAGAAAGACAAAGTCACTTAGCTGCTAATACAGAAGAGAGCACATCGACAAAACGAAACTCCTGAAGAAAGACAAAGTCACTTAGCTGCTAATACAGAAGCGAGGCAAACACATCGGCAAAACGAAACCTCCGAAGAAAGACAAAGTCGCTTAGCTGCTAATACAGAAGCGAGGCGAGCACATCGACAAAACGAAACCTCCTAGGAGAGAGACGCCCAAAGTAGTTCTGTTCAATTACGTGACATCTCTACAATTCAATTTTTTTTTCTGACGATTTCAATAGTGTCTAGGACACCAGCTACTGTATGTTGTATAATTGCAGATATAACAATAAAAGAGCTTCCTTCTTTTATGACGTTTATAATTAGGATGATATGAAGTTCACCAAAACATTTTAAATTCTTTAGTGAAACACAATACCGACTGTAAGATTAAGTTCCTCCTAAATTAAGGTTTAAGGTTTTAATTTACTTATGTTTACTCAAGAAAAGCAATTAATACTGTCCTCCTTGAAATTATAAAAGAAACTTTACCGTTTATGTCAGAGATGATGTCTTCACTTGTACGCATTCATCGGACAGAGGCTAGAACCATAAACTCAGTGCTTCCTTGTTAGAATGGTTACTTTAAATACAGGAACATCCCTGGTGAGTAAAATGTGATGATTTTAAAGTGACAATTATTTAATGCAGAGCATTACGATTGGTCTACTGCATCTTTAAGCAAATCCTCCATATTCTTCATGCTCCTTTTCCAAGCATATCATGATGCCATTAATAATCCTGAAACAACTCAAATTAAACTCATGAAAGGATATTTTAACATCAATGTTGAATTTATACAATCCATTCATTTTGCAAACCAGCTTTAACCATTAAATAGGTGTGGTAAGACAAAGTCTATCCTGATAACAATGTCAGTTAATCTACATGAAGATCTAAACGCATACTGGATCAGAGGTGTTTGATCTACCTATTTTTTACAACAGCATGTATATTATATAATATGTTCTTTCATGAACACCACATCACTATGTTTCATGGCAAGCAGAAAACAGATACCCTAGGCCAGGGGTCTCTAACACGTCGCTTGCGAGCTACCGGTAACTCAGAGCCCCTTTCCAAGTAGCTCGCCAAAGGATTAATGAATCCTACATAAATTTGAAAATTTGATTAGTCAAATAAGGAGTGGGCAATCTTTCCAAAAAATCATGTCACGATCCTTTTAACACAAAATCACGATCCACAATCTGAATTACAATCTGTCTTCAATGTGGCATACACTTAAGAGAATATCCGGACTCACACTCATCAATACCTAAGTAACACTTTATGTTAAATATCAAACAAAGTTGAAATCAATTGTTCTCTCGTTTGCTAGCAAAGCAGAGTTAAGGAACACGCCTGCAAGTGAGTGAGGAAGGCCCCTCCCCTCGGCCCGCTGCGTGGATCTCGGATTCGCGCAAAAAAATCAGTACCACAAGCGAACTCTGATACATAGTGAAATGAGTGAAGTCGCAAAATCAACCGGAATGTTCAAGCAAATTATAGAATAAAACCCAATCTAAATCCATTAAGTAGTTCTCTCGTGAAAAGCAGACAGACAGACAGACATTGGATTTTAGATATTCTATATTAGTAAACTTTCAAAATAATGCGCAGCTAAAGTCTCAACAGCATTCTCAGCATTTCTGGAGCTTAGTAGAGCCAGATAACTATAAGAATCTTCACCAAGCAGCTCTGAAAACGTCTGCTTTGTTTGGGTCTCCATACCTCTGTGAGTCTGACATGAATGTCATTAAATCAAAGTTCAGAACAAGATGGACAGACGAACATTTAAATGACTCCATAACAGTGAACCTCAGTGGCTCCACTTCACCGTACACCTCAGTGCCAGTCATCTGACGAACTAAAAAACACGTCACACATGGAAATGGACATGTGAATAAAGTGACACAGTGACATGTGGCAAAATGACAAAGGAATATAGAAGTATAGAGAAGGCCAGAAGGATTGCATTGTGTCTTTGTGGACCTGGAGAAAGCATATGACAGGGTGACTGAGAGGAGCTGTGGTATTGTATGAGGAAGTCGGGAGTGGCAGAGAAGTACGTAAGAGTTGTACAGGAAATGTACGAGAGAAGTGTGACAGTGGTGAGGTCTGCGGTAGGAATGATGGAGGTGGGATTACATCCGGGATCAGCTCTGAGCCCTTTCTTATTGGCAATGATGATGGACAGGATGACAGACGAGATTAGACAGGAGACCCCATGGACTGTGATGTTTGCTGATGACGTTGTGATCTATAGCGATAGTAGGGAGCAGGCTGAGGAGACCCCGGAGAGATGGAGATATGAGAGGAGAGGAATGAAGGTGAGTAGGAACAAGACAGTATACATGTGTGTAAATGAGAGGGAGGTCAGTGGAATGGTGAGGATGCAGGGAGTAGAGTTGGCGAAGGTGGATGAGTTTAAATACTTGGGATCAACAGTACAGAGTAATGAGGATTGTGGAAGAGAAGGTGAAGAAGAGAGTGCAGGCAGGGTGGAGAAGAGTGTCAGGAGTGATCTGTGACAGACGGGTATCAGCAAGAGTGAAAGGGAAGGTGTACAGGATGGTAGTGAGACCAGCTATGTTATATATGGGTTGGAGACAGTGGTACTGACCAGAAAGCAGGAGACGGAGCTGGAGGTGGCAGAGTTAAAGATGCTAAGATTTGCATTGGGTGTGACGAGGATGGAGAGGATTAGAAATGAGGACATTAGAGGGTTAGCTCAAGTTGGACGGTTGAGAGACAAAGTCAGAGAGGCGAGATTGCGTTGGTTTGGACATGTGCAGAGGAGAGATGCTGGGTATATTGGGAGAAGGGTGCTAAGGATAGAGCTGCCAGGGAAGAGGAGAAGAGGAAGGCCTAAGAGAAGGTTTATGGATGTGGTGAGAGAGAACATGCAGGTGATGGGTGTAACAGAACAAGATGCAGAGGACAGAAAGATATGGAAGAAGATGATCCGCTGTGGCGACCCCTAACGGGAGCAGCCGAAAGAAGAAGAAGAAGTCATTGGCCACTCAAGCTGGCTTTTCATCTCATCAAGTGTCAGACATTCTCTGTGCCTTATTTCTAATAATACTGTATGCTTTATTCTTATAAACCTTTAATATTGTCTTTTATGAAACAGGCTACTTCTCATTATATCTTCTGCTGTTTGTCCTACAGTTAAGCATTTACTGGGATATAACAAACTGCCTCTCAATACTTATCTGTAGCTTGTTTCCAAGCAAGGAATTTAATGATGGTGTTTTTCAAGATACAACCTACTGTATGTTTTGGTAAAGCTTGTTTGATGTGTAACTTCTCTTTCAGGCGGTGTTTGACTGTGTAGTGAACTCCCTGAAGAATGTGCTCAACATCCTTATTGTCTACATGCTCTTCATGTTCATCTTTGCTGTGGTGGCTGTGCAGCTTTTCAAAGGGCGCTTTTTCTACTGCTCTGATGAGTCAAAAGAATTAGAACGAGATTGCAGGTAATGATAACTTTTGACATTTCATAAGTGCATTTTGGTAGTGATGAATGAATGAAGAAGACTGTAAAAAGCAAGCATCATAGGAAGCAAAAGCTGAGATGTTGTCTAATTGGCAAACTACAAAACTGAATGAGTTAGGATTTAGAGCCACAGATTTCTTCAGAATAGAACACGTGCCCCAAAAAAGTGATGAAATAACCTGCTTGGGATTGATTGACCAGGTCTTTCATTAGTACTTTTCGCAGTAGTAGTGCTAGAAGGTTTTGATAGAGGTACGTGTGGGGATGAGGAAAAATTCCAGTGGTATCTGAGAAAAAAAAATGACTAAGGACAAAGGACACACTCCAGGCACAACTTTCATTATGAAGCTAAACATTTGATATATAACATATGATGAATTTAAATCTAAATAAAATAAGTTTGAACTCAAACAGTGAAAAAGTAAGTTTAATTTTGCCTGTGATAACCTAAAAAATATAACATCTAGTGTCTATTTGGGCAATATCGGGACTTTACGGTGACTTTCACACCTCTTTGGCTGTGTTTTAAACTCCCACAAGCCTCCCTGTGGCACTGCTTCTGATAGATAGATAGATAGATAGATAGATAGATAGATAGATAGATAGATAGATAGATAGATAGATAGATAGATAGATAGATAGATAGATAGATAGATAGATAGATAGATAGATAGATCTTTATTGTCATTATCACTTTTTACAAAGGAACAATGAAATTGAAGGTGAATATCCAGGATGTAATTATAATAAATCATCAGAAAGGTTTACAAATATGAACAAACTAATATTTATAATTAGTAATGGACAAATGAATTTTAAGGAGCAGCTCAAAGAGTAGTCAGGTAGCAGGCTGCGTTCATTAATAAGGGACAAAATTCAAAATCAGCAAAACCAAAAACGCTAGCCAAATTTGAAACCACAACTACTTGTTTATAGTTAAATCCCTAGGGTAGTCTGTTTTCACAAATTGCTTTTAGAAAGAAGTAGAAAACTATTATTTCTTAGCAAAAATCAGACACTATCCTCTGCATGGTGCTGTCTTTTATAATGGCTGTGTGGTAAAATTACACATCACTATCATATGACAGTATTATGAGTTGTAAGCAGCGCCAAGATGGTGGCACCAAGACGAAAAGTGCACAAAATAGGCATTTGGCCAGAACCTTTGAACAGGCTGTGCGCACAATGGTGTTGAGCACATATCATAATTCTTACTTAATTGCCTCCATTGTTTTCTAGCTGACTGAACAGAAGTGGACCACTGGGTAAATCCAAAGGAGGGAGAGGGCACTGTAACTCTGGCATTCTCTTAGTGTTGTCATCCTTAGCAGCTCTTGTTTTTTACTGAACTGTGCATTAACAGCACCTGCTAGCATATTATAGACCTGAATTGCATTGCCAGTTAATTTTCATCCATTATTGTTTTCTTTTGTATTAGCACTGAACTCCTAGTGTGTTTATGTTTACATTATGTCCATTTTTTTATACTTTTCTTTTGTTTGCTAACAATGATTTGGTTTTGTCCTTATGATTTTTTATGCTGTTAAGTGTACTTAGACTTACACTTTAGAATTTCACTTTGATTTACCGCATGACTGGGTCTGATGTATCTGAATCCAGTTGGATTTCATTGCTTAGGTTACATACAGAACTCCTAATGCCCACACAAATGCTTGATGCTCAACTGACAGTACCTCATTGATGTTACAGGTGATAATGTCATGCATTTGATTGTTGGGCAACATGTAGCCAGATTTCATGCCATAGCGCCAATCAGTGTATATATATGTATCCAAAGAAAAAGGTCTTGTTTTCTGATTTAGCAGCAACTACAGCCAGGGATTTTAAGTGAGTAAATGAATAATGAATCTAATATTTTTTTCTCAAACTTGACTCAAGATTTATCTCAATTTTCATTAAAACAATCAGCATAAAAATAAACTGTTTCAAAGATTAGGCTGAACATGCAAAAGAACAGAGTCAAGACTATAAGTTCCTAAGATTTTGTGTAGCAGTTGAATTCATGTTAGGTGTTCTTTAAAAATGTTAGTGTAATTGTCAAGGAGAACATTGTTAGTCTGTGATGTGAGAAATATACTGTGCATTTTTGTTTGCAGAGGAGAATATCTAGTGTATGAGAGGGACGATGAAGTCAAAGCACAGAAGCGTGAATGGAAAAAATACGACTTTCATTATGACAACGTTCTTTGGGCTTTGCTGACCCTCTTTACGGTATCCACGGGAGAGGGATGGCCACAGTGAGTCTCAGTCCACCTCCTCTTCTCTGTCTTCACTTACACAAATGTGGCCATATTAGCTTGTTTTCTCTTCCTTCACAGAGTCCTGAAACATTCCGTTGATGCCACCTATGAGAATCAGGGTCCAAGTCCGGGTTATCGCATGGAGATGTCCATTTTTTACGTAGTCTATTTCGTTGTATTTCCATTCTTCTTTGTCAACATATTTGTGGCCTTGATCATTATCACTTTTCAAGAGCAGGGTGACAAGATGATGGAGGATTACAGCCTTGAGAAGAATGAGGTCAGACAGAGTAATATTTTTTTTACTTCATCCTATTTTTTTAAAATCCTTTTCAAGTAACTAGGTTATGCTGTGTATGTCATGGACCAGAGAAGTGTATGAAATGAGCAAAGCCTTAAGGCTGATAATCAAGAGACAAGTAAAATACACAACGTTGATTAACTATTTTACTTTATATGCCCTGTGGTGGGCTGGCGCCCTGCCCGGGGATTTGTTTCCTGCCTTGCGCCCTGTGCTGGCTGAGATTGGCTCCAGCAGACCCCCATGACCCTGTAGTTAGGATATAGCGGATTGGACAATGACTGACTGACTGACTGACTTTATATGCCTATTTGCTTGGTAAAAATGTAAAGCCTGTATAATGTTAAAGCCTTAATTGTGCATATATGTGAAAGCACTAGATCATTTCTGTTCACACCGTAGTGAGATTTGTTAGGGCAGAAGGAGTGGAATCCGCTGAAATTCACTGTATGGGATTCAAACCTAACTATGCTGGATCTGCGAGGCAGCAATGCTTAAGTGCCTTACTGCATTTCATGCATTCTGAGATGTCGATAATTAATCATTTTTCACAACTTCTGAATTATACAGATGTTTTCAGTAGCATCAGAATTTCTTTCCTTTAATAAATTTAGCTGTTAAATCTGGTTGAATTTTGAGTAGGCATTATAGTTACAATGCAGCACGACAGATATACTGACAAACTGGCCTAGCCTTGTACTCTACGTAACTTTTTTATATTTGTTTATTTTTTTTCTTACTTTCTTTAATGTTTAGCTTCAGTTTTTGACTGTTCATTTTTAATTATATTGTCTTCTTATCTCTTTTACCCAGAGAGCCTGTATTGATTTTGCAATCAGTGCCAAGCCCTTGACACGGCACATGCCTCAGAATAAGCAGAGCTTTCAGTATCGCATGTGGCAGTTTGTGGTCTCACCACCTTTCGAATACACCATCATGGCGATGATTGCACTCAACACCATCGTCCTCATGATGAAGGTACTTGTGACTATGGCCCGGAATATTTGGTTTCCAAGTTTTCAATGAGAATTTTAGCTTATATAACAATTATTGATGTCTGGGTGAGTACAGAAGCAAAGAACCTAATATTATTTGCATCATTTTGGAGACAATTCACCAAAGACTATTTATATAAAAAGAACAATAATGTGTAAATCTCACTGTACATTGTCAAGGGTTGCTAGAAGCAAAATTGAACATTACCACATAATGTGTTACATAAAAGTGTTTAAAATTGGAGATGGGATTAATATATAGGGTGGTCCAGATCTAACTATGCAACTTTTAATGCAATGCAATGCAATAATTACATAGTTAGATGTACACTTTCCAATAAAAGGAAGATTTCGTACCATACAGTACCTTCAGTGGTCATCTCATCAGAAAGTTCTTTATATTACTTGGAAATCTATCAAGTTGTCAGTTTAAATATATAGAACCTTTATGAAGAGTTAAAACCACCCGCTGGGAAATTAGGCCATCAAAAAGGAAACTCTTATTCATCCTCTTCTGCTTCAATATCTTATTTTCACTGCTTAATAATCTTCAATGGCCTTTTACATTTCCTTTGTCTCTGTTCACAACAGTTCTATGGCTCTTCAGAAGACTATGACAAAGTGCTCAAGAACCTCAATATTGTGTTCACTGCACTGTTCTCATTGGAATGTGTCCTTAAAATAATCGCCTTTGGAGTTTTGGTAAGTTTTATTTATTTAATAATTTCTTTTCATTGTTAAAATGAAACGTCTACCATGCTATAACATGTGGATTGTCATTACTAGAAGTGCTCAGTGAATCAACACACAGCAGAGCAGAATGTTCTATGATTGTTTTATAAAACTTCTCAGCTTTTTTCTCTTTGGCTAAATAAAAAGGTCATGGGCAAGTTCTAATCCTTCCTCTGGATCATCTCAAGAGCTTTCTCAAACACAGTTCCTGCAGACAATATCCAGCAGTTTACCCTATTGTCACATCCTTTGTCCAGTGTCTTCTAGTACCACGGTTTTCAAACTTTTTTGAACAAGTACCACTCCGTGAGGACCAGTAAACTGAACTACCACTGTCAATGAATCGTTAATTTATGCCCGTGTTGTTTTGAAGAAAAAGTCACTATAATCACTATAATGACTATAATTATGATGTTAAAGTGATATTAAACTAATTAAGGAAATGGGTGCCCGCGCTAATAAAAGCCGGCTTGGAGTCTTCCACGCATTTACAGTAGTATACGAATACTATATATGATTATATGCAACATATTGGCATTCTAGCGACATCAATTCGTGGAAAATAAAGGACCACACGAGTACCACTTGGCATGACTTGAAATACCACCAGTGGTACGTGTACCACAGTTTGAAAACCGTGGTTCTAGTAGAACTGGGGTCGCCAACTCCGGTCCTGGAGGACCACTGTGGCTGCAGGTTTTCATTCTAACTCTTTTATTAATGTGTGACCTGTTTTTGCTGATAATTATCTTCTTTTGAACTCATTTTAATTGACTTGCTCTTGAAGACTCAGACCCCTTGTTTATTTTTCCTTAATTAGCAGCCAAACAATAATGAGATACAAAATTAACCAAAACAACTGGTGTCCATCATACAATATCTGAAAATAAAGAAAGATGAAGGTCTCAGGAAAGCTGATCTGCTCAGGTCCCCAGTGCTCTTAGAAAAGAGAAATCAACGATTTTTGAAATGTCTGCTAATGCACAATGAGAACAGCAACAAGCCACGGAATTAAAGAACGGGTTTAATTAACAATAAGACTCGACGCCTCATTAAGCGATTGGTTAGAGTTTGACGCCCTGACTAAGTTGGTCTTCTGTTGACTCCCTCTCTTCACATTTCATTTCTGTTTGGGTGCCATTTAAGGAAAGAAATGAAGCAAATCAGAGGAACGATGAAGAAATTCAGGGGAACAAATCTTAAGGAAGCAATTCGATTAAAATGAATTCACAAGAAGTTAATTAGCAGCACAAACAGAGCACTCATTAAAAAAAGGGTTAGAATGAAAACCTGCAGCCATGGTGGTCCTCCAGGACCGGAGTTGGCAATCCCTGTAGTAGAGTACTCATCTTAAAGAGCCACATTACCTGCAACTGTAACAGCAAAACTACACATGAAAAAGAGCTCAGAAATAAACTCAGAAATTAAGAAATACAAAACAATATGATCCTGCATATTTGTCTTAGGATGATAATAGAGGCAGCTTACCAGCTTCCATGAATGTTATATTTCAAAATGTACATCATGCTACCCAATAATATTTTAGCTCAGATAAACAGTACCTAAATATCTCCAAATGATTTAATCAGATATACATATACAACTCCATAAAGAGCCGCTTTGAATTTGAAGAATGTATATATATATATAATATATATCATAATACAGTCATATGAAAAAGTTTGTGAACCCCTCACAGCCTGCATAATAATTGACTCGACTTTCAGCCAAAAAGATTACAGTGGTATGTCTTTCATTTCCTAGGAACATCTCTGAGTACTGAGGTGTTTTCTGAACAAAGATTTTTAGTGACGCAGTATTTAGTTGTATGAAATTAAATCAAATGTGAAAAACTGGCTGTGCACAAATGTGGGTCCCCTTGTCATTGGGCTGATTTGAATGCCTGTCACTGCTCAATGCTTATTACTTGCAACACTAAATTGGTTGGATGAGCTCGTTAAGCCTAGTTAGACCAGTGTGTCCAATGATGAGAAAAGGTATTTAAGGTGGACAAGTTGTGCTTCCTTCCCTTTGACTCTCCTCTGAAGAGTGACAGCATGGGACCCTCAAAGCAACTCTCCAAACATCTGAAAACAAAGATTGTTGAGTCTCATGGTTTAGGGGAAGGCTACAAAAAGCCATCTCAAAGATCTAAACTGTCAGTTTCAACTGTAAGGAATGGAATCAGGAAATGGAAGGCCACAGGCACAGTTGCTGTTAAACCAGCAGGTCTGGCAGGCCAAGAAAAATACAGGAGCGGCATATGAGCAGGATTGTGAGAATGGTGACAGACAACCCACAGATCACCTCCAAAGACCTGTACATTGTTGTATAATTCAGCGCATCTGTATGGCAGGGTGATGAGAAAGAAGCCCTTTCTGCACTCACGCCACAAACAGAGTCACTTGTTGTATGCCAATGCTCATTTAAACAAGCCAGATTCATTTGGAACAAAGTGCTTTGGACTGATGAGACAAAAATGGAGTTATTTGGTCAGAACAAAAAGCGCTTTGCATGGCAGAAGAAGAAGAGCGCATTCCAAGAAAAACACCTGCTACCTACTGTCAAATTTGGTGGAGGTTCCATCATGCTGTGGGGCTGTGTGGCTAGTTCAGGGACTGGGGCCCTTGTTAAAGTCGAGGGTCTGATGAATTCAACCCAATATCAACACATTCTTCAGGATAATGTTCAAGCATCAGCCACAAAGTTGAAGTTACACAGGGGTTGGATATTCCAACAAGACAATGAGCCAAAACACATTTGGAAATCTACAAAGGCATTCATGCAGAGGGAGAAGGGAGGGTCTTTGAGAAAAATCCAAAGACTTAAGAGGGGCTCCCAAACTTTTTCATATGACTGTATATAAACTTCCCTTTTAGCACACCCAGTAGAGCGGGTGTCCACTATACATTTTTCACCCAACTTTCAAAATTCATGTGATAATGATACACACGCTATTCAGGGTGAGCCCTGGATGATGTCCCTCTGGCTTCCTTTCTGATAGGAATGGGAGAAAAGGGTTCTGGAGGCAAAGATTCTCCTTAGATTTGTGAGAATAAGGAGAGGCAAAATTTAATAATGTGCACTATGAATTCCAGCTCAGAATGGACGACAAAAACACTTCCTTAGGTATTCTTAATGATCCTGGAGTTTTAGCCAATTTTTGCCCGATTTCCCAATTGCCATTTCTGGCTAAAATATTAGAAAGAATTATTTATAATCAATTGGTTGATCACCTTAACTCCAATAATTTATTTGAGATCAACCAATCTGGCTTTAGGTGATATCATGGTGTTGAGACGGCCCTCCTTAAAGTATTCAATGACATCTCTATTATTACTGACTGCAGTCTTTGTCCTCCTTGACCTGTCCGCTGCCTTTAACACTATTGACCATGAGATATTGCTGTTGCGGCTTGAACATCTTGTTGGGCTTAAAGGGGCCGCTCTTAACTGGTTCAGGTCATATCTAACTGGTAGACACTTTTCAGTGACTTTAAATTCCTCTTTTTTGTCTACTGCTCCTCTTAAAAGTGGTGTTCCTCAGGTATCCATTTTGGGTCCTATTTTATTCTCTATATACCTTCACCCTATTGGAGCTATTTTTAGGAAATTTAACATTTCTTTTCACTGCTATGCTGATGATACACAGGTTTATATTCCCGTCTGCAACTCTACAATGAATCAACTGCACAACTGTCTTTTTGAACTAAGATCCTGGATGGCTAATAATTTTCTTGATCTGAATCAAAATAAAATGGAGGTGCTTATAGTGGGGTCTATCAGCTAAAGACAAAATTGGTCTTGGACTTCTCGGCTCTTTCTCGGTCTTTTGCAAACCTCAAGTCCGCAATCTTGGTGTTATCTTTGACAGTAACCTCTCTTTTGAGAAACAAGTTAATTCTGTAGTCTAGAGTTGCTTTTTCCAGCTTTGTCTTTTAGGCCTTTTTTATCTTCTAGGGATCTTGAGAAAGCTACTCCTGCTTTTATCTTTTCTCGCCTTGATTACTGCAACTCGCTGCATTCTGGGATTAGCAAATCCCTGATACGCAGGTTACAGTTGGTCCAGAATGCCGCTGCTCGCTTTCTGGTTGGGGCAAGAAAGTCTGATTCTGTTTCTCCAATATTAGCTTCTTTACACTGGCTGCCTGGCGGTTTTCGAATTGATTTTAAAATCTTGTTGCTAGCTTTCAAATCTTTACATGGGCTTGCTCCTGCCTCTTTATCCGAATTATGTGGTTCACACCAGCCATCTAGAGAGTGCGTAGATCTTCTGGTCAGTTGTCTCTTGTTGTCCCTCATACCAAGGGGGACAGACCGGGCTTTGGAACTCTTAACCTTGTCACATAAAGGAGTCGTCTACAATTCAAAATGAGATTAAAGACTCCTTTCTATTCACTTGTTTTCCGTGACCTTCAGTAATACTGATGTTTTCCTCATTGTGATTATGTAACATTACTTCTATTTACTATTTATTTTATTTATGTTCATTTATTTTATTTCTATTTATGTTATTCATGTTAATTGTATGTTTTTCTTTAATTCTATTATTGTAAAGCACTTTGGCCACAGCATTCCGATGTTATTTTAAATGTGCTATATAAATAAAGTTGACATTGACTTTTTGATCAGTCTGTCTGTGCTGGGCTGGGGCCCTGCCTGTCCGGGGTCTGTACCTGCCTTGCCCCCTGTGCTGGCTGGGATTGTCTCCAGCAGACCCCCGTGACCCTGTGTTAGGATATAGCGGGTTGGACAATGACTTTCTGACTGATCAGTCTGGTTAACTAACAACTGTTCTTGTGTTTTTGTTTTTTCTTGTTCATCATAGTGCAGGCCATATGCAGCATTGAACTGTCTCTCTCAGCAAAATATACTAAACTTTTTTTTCTCTTTGCAGAACTATTTTCGTGATGCATGGAATATTTTTGATTTTGTCACAGTCCTGGGAAGCATAACTGATATCTTAGTTACAGACCTAGGGGTAAGTGCATTTTGTGTTGCTCTTTGCTTTAGTTTAAAAACAAAGTAGAATGTGGAAGTGTTGCCCTCTTACTTTCTGTGATGTGCGTATAAAGCCGTGTCAATAGTCTCTGAGACCAACAGGGAACTGTACTGAATTCTGAGGCTCTGGTCACATTCCACATGAATTACTGTATGCTAATCATAACATTACTAGATCCTGAAGTTAAAGGAACTTAGGTGTCTCTCAGGCCATCCTGAGACAAGTTCATTTTTATGTGTTTTTAAAGAGCTCTTCTAATAATGCATCAGCGCTAGAAATCTTATCATTAATACATTCCACAAAATGTTCAGGAATTAGGTTAAACACGTGAAATGATTCTGCTAGCATCCCTCACACACTTCCATGTGGGTGTATTTCTTACTTTAGGAACTTGTTAAATGCTTCTCTTAACAGTATGTTCAATGGATATATTTTTTTACCAAGGAAGGCATTGAGCATATGGTGTGCTTCTGAAAAACTGAACTGGAAACAAAGTGAAGAATGAGAACAGGCTTACCTTGAAAATAAACCATAAAAGACAATATAAAATGTGTGAAACATCACATTTTCCAGGGGTCTTGCTAGCATTTAAGCGTATTGATATGTGCAGCCCATTGTGGTTATATAGTACATTACAGACTGAAGAGCACAAGACAGACGTTAGTTGGCTCTGTGTCTGAAATATTGACAGCAAGCAACAAATAATCCAGATGTTAATGAAAAATGATAGGCTCACCGTGTCTTCACAGGGACTTTTATTTCCAGTGATGCATGAAATGTCTTCCTAGAAGTCTTATATAAGCATCCCTTGTGGCCAGTAGTTTGCAGTCAAGGATTCAGTCTTGCATAGTTTTAAGCTTGCATGCTAAACGTGATATGATTTATTTCAATTTTTAATAAATTGGTACTGCAGTGTATTTATGAAATATTTCACTCCTAAATTATTTAAACAGTGTTTGTATCAGAGGCCAATTTTTCAGTACTTTAAGAGCCGTAAGGAAGCCATTGGTCTGTCCTAAAAAAAGACATTCTACAGATAGTTGGCCGGGGTTTTCAAAGAGAAAAGTGCAGAATATAAGTTCAACCAAATGAAGTTAACGATTCAGCTAACCTATAGCATTAAATTACTTCATTAATGTTTGTTTATTATTATAATAGGAGTTTTACGTTTGTAAAAGTATAATGATTATTTCTTGTTTTATCTTTTTACATGCTTTCTTTAAACTGTGCTTTATTGGCTCAACGCCTACTGATAAATTCATCCAATCAAAATGCACTATGAAACTCATGTGTCCATCCATGAACTGGTCTGTGTGTCCATGCCAACTTATCTTATAAACTGGTTGCAAATCAACCCCCCCAAATGCCAATATAAACCATTCATCTACAACATCTACATGTAGAACCTGGTTGGTTTGTAATTTTTTGGAGCCTAATGCATCCATTAACTTCTTTAAAACCTGTGCATGAGCTTCTAATTGGTCAGCCGTGCTCACGACCTGCATGCATGCTTTGTTAATGTTGCTCCAACTTCCTCCTACTTAAAATACTGGTGACTCTGCTGGGGTGAAATCATCTATATCTACGAAGTTTGTTTGGTTCGACAAAAAAGAAAAAAAAAACAAATAGGGTATACATTGCAGAGCTGAGGATAGCATGTAAGTACGTTTTATAACGTTACAAATAATAGACAAGACAATATCTCTGTGTTAGTTTAGTTATCATATGTCTGCATGGAGTCTTCTCCAGATTAGGTTACTTGAGTACAATAAATTACTGTGTGTGTCTGTGTCTGTGAATGTGACCTCCACACAAGATGACGAGCTCAGCTTTGATTTCTGTCTTTTATTCTATATATTAGAATAGGCTTTGTCCCCTTGTGACCCTCGACTTATTAAGATAAGGTTTAACAAAGGGTGGACATTTATACATCTGTCTGTGTGTTTGTCAAAAGTCTATACAACCTATTTGAATTTTTAGCATTTGTTCTATGTAAAGCCAGTCTAAGTTTTGTAGCCAACAAAGTTTATGTACGAAAAATATCTGGGCGGACAGAGTGCCAATCTGTCATAGACAGCACTCATATATATATATATATATATATATATATATATATATATATATATATATATATATATATACAGTATATACCCATACAGGGACAATGTACAGTCACCTATCAACCTAATTTGCACATCATTTATGGGTATTTGAGAGGAAAACCTAAGTATCCTGTGGAAAATCCACACAGACATGGGAAGAACATGTTCTCCAACATTTCCCAACATTAATAAACATTGAAGAAAACGTTTGTGTTAGAGGAGGTTGTAGCAAGTGTTTAAAACAGGGGATACAGTAGTTTTTCAAACATATATATATATATATATATATACAGTGGTGTGAAAAACTATTTGCCCCCTTCCTGATTTCTTATTCTTTTGCATGTTTGTCACACAAAATGTTTCTGATCATCAAACACATTTAACCATTAGTCAAATATAACACAAGTAAACACAAAATGCAGTTTGTAAATGATGGTTTTTATTATTTAGGGAGAAAAAAAAATCCAAACCTACATGGCCCTGTGTGAAAAAGTAATTGCCCCCTGAACCTAATAACTGGTTGGGCCACCCTTAGCAGCAATAACTGCAATCAAGCGTTTGCGATAACTTGCAATGAGTCTTTTACAGTGCTCTGGAGGAATTTTGGCCCACTCATCTTTGCAAAATTGTTGTAATTCAGCTTTATTTGAGGGTTTTCTAGCATGAACCGCCTTTTTAAGGTCATGCCATAGCATCTCAATTGGATTCAGGTCAGGACTTTGACTAGGCCACTCCAAAGTCTTCATTTTGTTTTTCTTCAGCCATTCAGAGATGGATTTGCTGGTGTGTTTTGGGTCATTGTCCTGTTGCAGCACCCAAGATCGCTTCAGCTTGAGTTGACGAACAGATGGCCGGACATTCTCCTTCAGGATTTTTTGGTAGACAGTAGAACTCATGGTTCCATCTATCACAGCAAGCCTTCCAGGTCCTGAAGCAGCAAAACAACCCCAGACCATCACACTACCACCACCATATTTTACTGTTGGTATGATGTTCTTTTTCTGAAATGCTGTGTTCCTTTTACGCCAGATGTAACGGGACATTTGCCTTCCAAAAAGTTCAACTTTTGTCTCATCAGTCCACAAGGTATTTTCCCAAAAGTCTTGGCAATCATTGAGATGTTTCTTAGCAAAATTGAGACGAGCCCTAATGTTCTTTTTGCTTAACAGTGGTTTGCGTCTTGGAAATCTGCCATGCAGGCCGTTTTTGCCCAGTCTCTTTCTTATGGTGGAGTCGTGAACACTGACCTTAATTGAGGCAAGTGAGGCCTGCAGTTCTTTAGACGTTGTCCTGGGGTCTTTTGTGACCTCTCGGATGAGTCGTCTCTGCGCTCTTGGGGTAATTTTGGTCGGCCGGCCACTCCTGGGAAGGTTCACCACTGTTCCATGTTTTTGCCATTTGTGGATAATGGCTCTCACTGTGGTTCGCTGGAGTCCCAAAGCTTTAGAAATGGCTTTATAACCTTTACCAGACTGATAGATCTCAATTACTTCTGTTCTCATTTGTTCCTGAATTTCTTTGGATCTTGTCATGATGTCTAGCTTTTGAGGTGCTTTTGGTCTACTTCTCTGTGTCAGGCAGCTCCTATTTAAGTGATTTCTTGATTGAAACAGGTGTGGCAGTAATCAGGCCTGGGGGTGGCTACGGAAATTGAACTCAGGTGTGATACACCACAGTTAGGTTAATTTTTAACAAGGGGGCAATTACTTTTTCACACAGGGCCATGTAGGTTTGGATTTTTTTTCTCCCTAAATAATAAAAACCATCATTTAAAAACTGCATTTTGTGTTTACTTGTGTTATATTTGACTAATGGTTAAATGTGTTTGATGATCAGAAACATTTTGTGTGACAAACATGCAAAAGAATAAGAAATCAGGAAGGGGGCAAATAGTTTTTCACACCACTGTATATATATATATATATATATATATATATATATATATATATATATATATATATATATATATATATATATATTGTGGCGGATGGCCAGGACCCAGGCCTGGAAGGACCGAGAGAGGGACAATACCTCCACCGGACCACAGGAGGGCCACCGCCAGGGGAGGAAGACGATAACGCTCATGAGGAGAGGTGGAAAGGCGGCAGAAGCAGTCCAGAGAGTGGAGGAGAAAGGGACTGACACAAGGGTGTTTGGTGCAAGGCACTGTGTTGTGTGCAGACTTTTATTGTTAATAAACATGTGTGTTTCGAGACTTCCTGTGTCTGCATGCTTGTGTCCAAGGCTACCTTCCATAATATATATATATATATATATGTATATATATATATATAATATACTGAACAGAATGATATCCCAGAAGCTTAATTAACTTGTACCAGACTGTGATGATTAAGCGTTCCCTTAATTTTTTTTGAGCAGTATATATATATATATATATATATATATATATATATATATATATTCATTGCATTCATAGTCTGAGTCCCAACCTGATTGTATGGGTGGTTACCTACCAGGTAACGCATGTGGTTGGTCTGCCATTCGGCAAACATCCGCCACGGGGCCCTCTTCAGTTGAGAGAAGCAGATCATGGAATGTTGCATAGTTTACTGTCAAATAATGTAAAGAGTATGCGACACGTGTTTCGCCCTTATTTGGGCTCATCAGGCGTACACACTCTACTGCTCCCCTTGCGGGGATCGAACCTCAGACGTCAGCGTCAGAGACGAAATCCCTTTACGCTGCACCATGGCGTGTAGTTCGTTTATTTGGCTGGTAGGTAACCACCCATACAATCAGGTCGGGACTCAGACTACAAATGCAATGAATGTAATTACTCTGATCTACAGGCTGTCAAATAAACGAACTACACGCCGTGGCACAGCGTAAAGGGATTTCGTCGCTGATGTCTGAGGTTCGATCCCCACAAGGGGAGCAGTAGAGAACGTACGCCTGATGAGCCCAAATAAGGGTGAAACACATATCACGTACTCCTTACATTATTTGACAATAAACTATACAATATGTGTATATATATATATATATATATATATATATATATATATATATATATATATATACTCTCACTGATTCTACTGTAGTTTTTATTTTTTATTTGCTAGTGTCCTTGTCACTACTGGTAGCATAAGGCGGTACTTGCAGCATACTCATCTTGCACAAGTAGTCCAACTCTTCCAGGATGGCACATCCATATATGCTGTCGAAAGAAGATTTGCTGAGTCTCCCAGGAAGCATAAGGCGAGAGCAATTGTCTGTGGCCACCACCTGCAAAACCATTCCATTTTTGGGGGTTGTCTTTCTGTTGCCCCACCATGTGCTAATTAAAGGCACTAATAATTTTTGAATCCTATTAGCTTGGGTTTTCCTTGTAACATTTTATGTGGTGATTCCTTATTCTGGGCACACAACATATTCAGATCTTGTTCAAGTTTAATTGTTAATGAGGAATTAATTCAACTAACCTATCACTTTTCTTTACAGTGACTTTGTCTCCCACACCATTACTCTTTGATTCTCACTTATGATTTGCTCCACAGCAGCAACGTTTTCTTCAATAGTAAGTGTCAAAGATTTGCCAGACCTTTGGCATCTTAGAAAGACCTCTGGCCACCATAGTGTTCTCTAGGCCAGCTCTTAAGTATGAAGAGGGCCTGGTCTTGCTTTCAATTGCTTTGACAAGAATTAGCCACTAGTGTTAGAACTTCAGTGCTACCACAATATTGTACTTGATTTTTCAGCTTTCAGCATCAATATTGAGTTGGTCATAAAACAAAAGTCATACACTATATACAGTAAATGCCAGAAACCTGTAATTTATGTATTTATTCAGAAACTGATCTTAGGCCACTTACAAATTCAGTGCTGTAGAATACACCTTTTAGGATCAAGCTCAAAACCTTTTGATCACCCACTCATATAAGCTTTCTTACATTAAGCTACAGTTAAAAAAAAACAAACAAATCATGGTATTTGTTTTTAACAGTAAATAAAAAATAGGCAATGCTTTTGAAAATGGTTCAAATTCCATGTGCTGGCCCATTTTACTTCAGCAGGGAGTAGCACTGCACAGGTAACCTTTAGGCAGACAAACACAAGTGATTTACTTTATCGATGGGCAGAAACTCTCTCTACACGGGATAAACAAAGATCTGTTACATCTCTTGCTGTATGACAACCAGTTGTTCCAGACAACAACGTTTTATCTCTGGATCATAGCAGCGTAATCAGCGCTGCTTACACTCCTAGAAAATGAATGCATTTAGAAATCAACAGCATATGAATAAGATAGCATATTCAAATTATTTCTGCAAACAACATGCAGGATGTAAAAATCAATCTCTGAGGGAATGCATAGGGATGTAATTCTGATTGTGGATGGTAGGGTCAGCCTCTACACTTCTTGAGACAATATATTTTGTTCTGCTCACTTTTCACAGCAATCTAGTAATTGAAATGCATAAATTATGATGCAACGTACAATGTTGCTACTCACACTCATAATCCTATTATGTGTACAGTACAATCCCTCTTAACTGGCCTCGCATTAACTGGCCAACGGATTAACCGGCCTGTTAATATAAAACAAAATTTAAAAAAAATTTTTAATCCTGAGTTCTTCTTTATATTATACAGTATGTATGCACTTCCTTCTTTCCTGGAAGGGCTCCTACGCTCAGAGTGATTTCCGTTTACATATTCCTTTATGAATTTTCCACGGTGCCTTCTTCTTTCTACCTGGCGGCTCCCCTGCTTCTCCCATCGGGCTTCGCAACAAGGGAGTCACCCTACCTGCAGGTGCAGCTGCCTTCCACACTGGTCCGGTAGCCCTCCGATCCCTGGCTACGTCGGGCTCCATCCAGACCAAGACTTGCGTTCTTTCCCCAGCAGCCAGGGCGCTCACACTGGGGCTAAATCAGCCCAAAGCCTCCACGACTACCGCTGCCTTTCAACGGCCAGTCGTCTTCAATACCGGTGACTCCAGCTCCGTGATCGCTCAGCTGGAGTGACCGCTTTCTTCAGCCCCACTGAGTGTTGGCCAAACACTCATCTGCAAGGGTTCACCTTCCAGCTACCTGCCTTTGCTCCATCGATTCTGCTCTCGCTCACTCACTTGTTCTCCTACACTGGCTTTCCTCTATTTGCTTCCATCTCCATTAACCTCCCGTTCGTTCCTGTTCTCCACCTAGCCGCCTCGCGCTTCTGTTTATCATGGGGACGTGGATCAGATGTGGCAATCAGCAGTTCCCGGGAACAATTACGGATGCGGACGACTCCTCACCTGTGCACTTAAGCTACGATTGCCCACATCACAAATTCCCCGGGAACCGATCAGCCACACATACTCGCTAAGCCGCGAGTGGGGCGATTACAGTGATCCCTCGCTATATCACGCTTCGCCTTTCGCGGCTTCACTCCATCGCAGATTTTATATGTAAGCATATTTAAATATATATCGCGGATTTTTTGCTGGTTCGCGGATTTCTGCGGACAATGGGTCTTTTAATTTCTGGTACATGCTTCCTCAGTTGGTTTGCCCAGTTGATTTCATACAAGGGACGCTATTGGCAGATGGCTGAGAAGCTACCCAGCTTACTTTTCTCTCTCTCTTGCGCTGACTTTCTCTGATCCTAACGTAGGGGGATTGAGCAGGGGGGCTGTTCGCACACCTAGACGATACGGACGCTCGTCTAAAAATACTGAAAGATTATCTTCACGTTGCTATCTTTTGTGCAGCTGCTTCCTGAAATGACATGCAGCACGGTGCTTCGCATACTTAAAAGCTCGAAGGGCACGTATTGATTTTTGATTGAAAAACAAACTCTCTCTCTCTCTCTCTCTCTCTCTCTCTCTCTCTGTCTGCTCCTGACGGAGGGGGTGTGAGCTGCCACCTTCAACAGCTTTGTACCAGCGGTGCTTCGCATACTTAAAAGCCAAACAGCCCTATTGATTTGTTTGCTTTTCTCTATCTATGTGACATTCTGTGCTCCTGACGCACACTCCTTTGAAGAGGAAGATATGTTTGCATTCTTTTAATTGTGAGATGGAACTGTCATCTCTGTCTTGTCATGGAGCACAGTTTAAACTTTTGAAAGTGTTTGAATAACGTTCCTGTCTCTCTACAACCTCCTGTGTTTCTGCGCAAATCTGTGACCCAAGCATGACAATATAAAAATAACCATATAAACATGTGGTTTCTACTTCGCGGATTTTCTTATTTCGCGGGTGGCTCTGGAACGCAACCCCCGCGATGGAGGAGGGATTACTGTATTTATTTAAAAAGTGGCCTTTTTAATTTGAGCTGTGGACCCGCTACACCACACTGTCCAGTCATTGTACAAGAAAAAAAACCTGTGTGCGAAATCGTGGATAAAGCCTTGTGGATATGGTTTCTTCAGGAACGTCGAAGAGGTGTACAGTACACACCTTAGAAATATTTTTCTACTTGAAAATAGGTATGGGTCGGATTAACCGGCCAAAACGGCAACAGGCCACGGGTCCAGTCCCGAGGTGGCCAGTTAAGAGGGATTGTACTGTATTTTATACTAGTAATTGTGGTGTACACATCAGAAAGTGAGAAGGAAGTTCCCATCAGTTTAACAGGGATTGAAAAGCACTTCCACCTTCTTGATAAATGTTGAGCCTAGAAAATGTCAGAAAGATGCAAACCGTGAAGATCACTTCACTTACTTAAAGAATAATAGGGCCCCCCCCCCCCCCCCACTTAGGGGCAATGGGGGTCATGTAAATAACATTATTTTAATTTGAAAATTAAAAAGTTAAGTAATTTAAATTTACAGTTCACTTCAAATCATTTTGTATGAATAATACTTCCATTCATAAGTCTACAATGTGTTAAACTATAGCAAATATAGTACAGTTAAAATATAAGACAAGCTAAACTGTAGATATCAATAATTATGTACTTAGAAATATAAAAATATATTTACCCAAATGTTTTTAATACTAATTAGATCACATTTAATTGCTGTATGCATATGCTGTATATAATTTTCATATATCGTACATCTTAAAAATAGTGGAGAGGGATAAAAAATTCCAGTTGGCATGGACTAAAACATCTTTTAAATAATTTGTGCATTTGGGGCTCCTAAAGTAAAGGTGCAGTCTCGGTCTCGTACAGTGTTTTTTCTTTTCATTTTCTATCCTGTCTTGATAGCTTTAAGAAGGTGTTTATCAGGAGATCACAATTAAAGTTCTGAAACTAGTAGGAATTAATATCTTCCGTAATGTAAAGAGAGACACTCATCCTTTTATTAAGGTGATTGTGTCAACATCAGTATTAACCACATTGTTTATTTTGCAGTAAGTTAGAGAATTTTCTAATTTTACCATCCATATTAAAGTAAGACAAGCGACAGTCACATTAATGTCTTCTCAGAATGCTACTGCCTGATCCATGAAGTCAATGAACACTTGGTTTTGAGACCAAGCACCTTGCATGTTAACTCAAGCAATTCTTTGCTAAGGAAACAAACAAGAATGATGTTAGGAAGGATGCCATCTTGTATTTACATTTCTGTTATGAACAGATTAGTGTAATGCCAGATTACAGGGTCAATTAAAATTTATTTTCCTTAGCATCATCTTGACCACAAACACTCTCTTATCAGCTGCCCTGAATTGGATTTAGGGGTTTGAGAATGTTAGTTTACTTTCCTTACTGTCATTTTAAATGTGACACAATAGGACACTGCATCCTTTATTATAGTCCCTAGACACTAAAGCAGAAGAAATGTCCTACTTTCACTTGTCTGTATAACCAACTATGGATTACTACACGGTTTGCTGTAATTAGAATTCAGGGCACAGATGTTTTCCCTGAGGATGTTTAAAAATACAACAGTTAATACTTTCAAATAGATGTCATTTGCTTGATGTTTTACAACTGTTTCCAGCATCTTCAACTAGCAGTGCAACTGGAGAAAGTTATACAGCCATGTTTTAGTTCATTTCTTAAGAAAAAATAATTTGCACATTAAACTAAACTCATTTTTTCAGAAAGCCCATTTTTTCATACATTAAATATGTGCATGAAGGAAGAAGCAGGAGACGTCTTTGAAGCACCCCATGTAAGTGAATAGTCATTCTACTGTTCTTAATCTTGGGACCAGGGGCGGACTGGCTATTGGGGCATTTGGGCAATGCCCGGTGGGCTGCGAACTCTGGTCTGGTCATGGACCGGCCGTTTCATGAAATACATTTTCTGTACTGGTTACTGTTTGACATTAAAATTAATTTTCTAAACTACTAAACATTATCTGTCAGGTACTGCGATTTCTATAGTCCTATATAATAATACTGACTTACGTCATCAAGTTCTTTTAGTTGTCAGTACACAACGTTGCAGCGAAAAATTTTGTCAAAACTGCCTTTTGCCGATTTCTGTTTCGATACTGCTATATTTTGTTTAGCCTATACTTTATTGCAATTTATTTTATGTCATCTAGTATTTATATTCAGCAATAAATTTGGTGAAAAATTTGGTCAAAACTGCCTTTTGCCGATTTCTGTTTCGATACCGCTACATTTCATTTAGCATATACTTTATTGCAATTTATTTTATGTAATCTAGTATTTAAATTCAGCGAAAAATTTTGTCAAAACTGCCTTTTGCCGATTTCTGTTTCGATACCGCTACATTTCATTTAGCATATACTTTATTGCAATTTATTTTATGTAATCTAGTATTTAAATTCAGCGAAAAATTTGGTCAAAACTGCCTTTTGCTGATTCTGTTTTGATACTGCTACATTTTGTTTAGCCTACAGGCCTCCCAGCGTTTCTCAACCTTTAAGTATCTGCGACCCAAGTTTTCATAACAGTTTTAATCGCGCCCCCCTAATGTTTTTTTTAAACCCTAATAAAATTTATTCCTATATTTTTTGCTACCGATACACCGCTGCAAGTTTAAAATTTCCCTACGAATAGCAAAATTACGCCACATATGGCAACATTCGCGCCCCCTTTTTTGTTACTTCACAGTTTGAGAACCCCCAGCATATACTTTATTGCAATTTATTTTATCTCATCTAGTATTTAAATTCTTCGGTACTAATAATTAGTTTAGATTATGTATTATGCATTTTATTGTTCTCTGGTCGTCAACGTGAGCGATAATTAGTGGTTTTCAGCTGATTGCTAGTATGATGAAATAAAGTTATAAAGCACAGGATAGGAATTTTTCATATTAGGACGGAACATTTATAGTTTATCGTTGTTAATGGAACATTTTGATCGTGTGAGGTTTTCATTATAACCTCAGTTATCATTTATTCCATTGTAAATGAGCAGTTGGATTATTGAGTAGAGTTCATATCATAGGGTCATAGCAAATAGCAAGCTGCGTACTCATCACAAATGTTAAGAAAATTACAATGAATAACGGGCCGAGTGGGTCGACCTCGTCACCTCATTTGTTGAAGGATGCCCGGGCCGGTTTTGAGACTCACTCCGCTCCTGATTGGGACTGAAGTTACAGCCTTTTCTAGGTTGCTGCATGTGCTTCTAACGTTTTAATGGGAAACTAATCAGAAATATCCACCACCTTTAAAGAATATTGTAGATATTACCAACAAGTCATAGATCTCAGAATTATCTACTGAAAATGAAAACAAACATATCATAATACTTAATAGTGACTAGAAAAATGTTGTGAAAATATTGGTAATATTAGTTTATGTATGGCATAGCGTACCTATAACTACTTGGTTAAAATAATCCTGAAGGTTGTGTCATTTGCTGCAGTCTGACTGTCTCTTCCCACCGGAACTGTTAAAAACATGTTGATATTACTTGAAAATGAATGAACAGTTCAATTCTGCGCTTTTAAGTTAATTTTGAACCGATTTTAAATAGCAGTATATTGGCAGTAAGAGCTGATAGGAAGCACAGTAACCATCAGTACATTAAAAATTATCCTTCTAAAAACAATGTGCTTGGATGTCCAATAATTATTACTAAACTTCTACACAAAGCACCAGTCAGCCACCATCTTTAGCATCTTAGTTACTTCTGATGAACTGCTTTGAGAATAGTGTTATGTTTACTGAGCTGTGAAGGCTTTAACACATTTATCAAAAAGTTACACTTCATTTGAGGTCACTTATTATATTTTTTTCACTAAACCTGATTAACTGTATGAGCAGTCATGTGTTTCTCTAGATGGAAATTCCTTTCAGTAATAGATGAGCCAGTCTCTTTTACTTGTGCTTCTTCAATCAGTAAATCAATTACATCCAAAGAAAATTATTTGGTTGATATATTATTATATCTGCACTAGTACACAAACTCCGCTATTTGTTTCTCCCATTCTGTATGCATAAGACAATGCTTTATGACTAGTAGTTACACATAAATGAATTTTAGTCTAAATACCATTACTCAAAATTTGAACCTTCATCATTTCTTTAAAAATGTATTTATTTATCTACTAGCAGTCCTCTGCACCCTCACCCGCATAGTAGTGAAACAGGGCAAACTTTAAAAATCAATAAAAAAAAAATAAAAAATGTAATCATTTGTATTGAGAAGAATTTATATTGATAGCTTTCGTATCTGAGGGCCTCTTGATGTACAATATTTTTGGTTTTGCTATCGGGGGCGAGAATGTAGTTGTGATCTCTTTGCCAAAAATGTACAAAGTTGGCAAGATATCTCTGGCCAAGTGGGGGGCGCTCGAACGTGAAACGTTGCCACTGTATCTGATCATGTTCAGCTCTGACGGGACAGCGTGCCCCAAGTGGGGAGAAGAGCATGTGGCCATGATATCCCTGCCAGTGAGCAACTAAAACACACGGAGCTCTGATCTCTCTCTCAAAAATATCAAACGTTAGTCTTTAACAATCTCTAAATGATAATGTCTGCTGAACAAAGAGGTATCACTAGCTAAACGGTGGCAAGGTACGCTTGAACACGTGACGAGAGGTAGAGCGACTCGAACAGAGGCTGGCACGTGATTGGGGGGTCCCGCCCATTTCCCTACTCCGGAGGTTTCTGCCTCCCCCTCCCCTCGGCCCTCAGCCTCTCTCTCTCTCTCTCTCGGATTTGCACAAATAAATCGGCACCACAAGCAAACTATGATACTTAGCGCAATGAGAGAAATCACAAAATCCACCGGAATGTTCAAGCAAATTATAGAAAAATGCCCGATCTAAATCCATTAAGTAGTTCTCTCGTGAAAAACAGACAGACAGACATTGGATTTTATATTTATGGAGATTCGTATATAGAGGTTCATCTGCATTATTGCATATTATACTGCCACCTGTTGCCTTCTGTGTTGACAAAAATTATGTAATATTGTCACGAATAAACGTTTGGATTTAAAAAGCAGCCATACAAAGTGGATTAATTTATTTATTGTATTACATCTGCATGAGTGTATGGTAGGTTCATAAGCAATTTAAAATTAGCTTGGTGTGGTATGCATGCCATCCAGGATTGGTTTTCATATTTTGCCATATGTTGTCCTGATAAGCTGCAGCCTCCAGTGACCCAGAACCAGAAAAAGTGGGTTTGAAAATGGATGGATGTCTATTACAAATACTGTATTAAAAATAATACACACAAATACTGTGTAGACTCTCAAAAAAAGTAGGATCAGAGATGAGCATAATCAGTTATGCAAATGATTAGGTTGGCATGTTCATTACGCTAATAACTTCTTTCGGTATATCAAGTTCACTATAAATTGGCAGCAACAGACAGATTTAGATTTTGAAATGTCACTTCAGCACACCAACAATGCATCAATAATGCTTTAGTCACTTGTGCAAACAACAAAATAAGTCCTTGAAGGGCCAGAGTGTGGGTTTTCATGCTGTTGGATGATTATTACTACAAGTTTTGACTATATGGATATGCCAGGTGAACATAAGGCTCGACCAGGCTCTCATATTAATCTTAAACAATCTGTAAAGCTCAGAGTAACTAAGTGCCAGGGAAAGATTGGAATGCCATGTCACAGTTACCTGCATCAACTCTTACCACCATCTGTAGAATTGCAATGTCATGCATTGAGTGCAATATAATGTTTCAGATCATGTTCACATCATTTTAACACCAGCAATTGAATAGCTCAGTATCCAAGGTTGCATCTGGACTTGTTTTAGGATTACTGTGGATTGGCTTAATGTTATGTTCGCCTGTGTGTCCCTCTTCTCCCTTGGGGCAAAGTAGTTAGGGAATATGCAAACCAGCTGACAGATATCTTTACAGACATCTTCAACATTTTCCTGAGGCAGTCAACCCCAAATGCTTCAAAGCCTCTACCATTATACCCGTACCAAAGAAGATCCCTGTCTCTGGCCTCGATGACTATCATCCTATAGCACTCGCATCTGTCATTATGAAGTGCTTTGAGAGGCTAGTCTTGGGCCAATTGAAAACCAGACATACCATATCACATACTGTATCCCTTTCCTGTTTGCCTGTTACTGGAACTGTTTTACTGAAGTCGTCATATCATCTACATTTCATCTGGCCCTGTCTCATCTAGGAAAAAGAGACACTTATGCTAGAATGATTTTCATTGACTTCATTTCAGCTTTCAACATCATCATCCCTTAGAAACTCATAGGGATGTCGAGTCCACTAGGCTACAAAACTTCCCTATGGAACTGAATCCTGGATCTCCTGACAGAGAAATCCCAGACAATCTGCTTTGAAAACGCCATCTCTAATACCATCACACTGAGTGCTGCTGCCTCCCAGGGTTGTGTACTCCTCACACTTCTGTTCACTGTGCTGAGTCACAATGGTATGGCTACGTACAGCTCTAACATCATCATTACGTTTGTGAATGACACAACGGTGGTACGTCTTCTCCGCAATGGGAATGAGTCGGCTAACAGAATGGAGATACAATGATTGGCAGCATGGTTCAAGAACAATCTGTCTCTTAATGTGAACAAGACAAAAGAGATGATTGTTAAAATCAGGATGGCCCATGTTGTCTGCACCCCGCTGCAGATCGAGGACTTTGCAATTGGTTAAGAGCACCAAATTTCTTGGTGTGCACCTGGTAGCTGACCTTTCTTGTTCAATCAACACCTCCTCCATAGCCAAGAAGGTGCAGCAGCAACTCATCAGCTGAAGAAGGCAAACCTACCTCTTCCCTTTCTCACCATATTCTACAGGGGCACCACTGAGAGCATTCTGACCAGCTGCATCACTGTCTGGTTTTGGAACTGCAGTGTCTCTGAACATACAGTAAGGTGCTATAATGGATAATGCGCTCAGCAGAAAAGATCATTGGGACCTCTCTGCCCTCCATTAAATAAGTCTTTATAAAGTATTGCATCCACAAAAGCCTATAGCATTGTGAAGGGACGGTGCTGTAGCCATGAAGTACTTCCAGGTCAGAACCTCCAGATGACAGGGGAGTCTTGCTCAGCAGCACCCAAGGACCCCAACAGCGATGCTTGTTGAAACTACAAATTCCATGCATCCCTGTGGATGTTCAAATGGGAGCTCCACCAGAAAGATGTTACCACCCAGAATAGCGGGGGAACACGTTTCTTATGACGGCTTCCCAGCTGGGTAGGGGGTGCAACAACCATCCCGGCCAAAACACCCATCCAACCCTGCCTTCTATGGAGATACGTATAAAAGGGTGATCAAACCATTTAAACCTGAATTTACTGTGGCGTTTACATTATAACTGGCCAAGAATTAGTTCTCATGTACTAAATTATGTGAATTTCAAATTTCTAGCATTTGTGATTAGTAGTATATATTTCTTGTTTTAGAACTAGGACAGTATAATTGCCAAAAACACAAAATCAGGTATAGTTTAATCATTGAATTTCTATCGTGCCTTTTGAAATTTATTCTTATTTAGTCACCATGTTCTAGGACCAGAAACATTTACATGCCACAGTCAAGAGATGGGCTGCAAAATTCCATTGTGGTAAAACATTTCCTAAAGATGACATAAGGCCTGTAATGGAGAACTGAAGCGTGATGGTATGTGAGATAGCAAACACTATATAGTTTAGTTACGGGTCAGTTGAATCCATTCTACCTCAACATTTAAACACGAGCAAGTGTCTATACACATTGATGTCCAGAATGTTGACTCTTGAAATGAAGCATCACTGCATCCAATGTTCCAAGGAGAATCTTGAGTAAATTCATTCTGACTAGTGGAAATATAATAAATGTTTCCTAATTGAGAAGTGAAACTTGGATACATCACCAAACAACTTTTGAAACAGTAGATGAATGATTATTCTCCAACAATAAGAAAAGTCAAATGTTCACTGAAGTGCTGGTACGATAATTTGCACATTTATTTATATTGAAGGTATAGTATTGTCCACATAACTGGTCAGTATTTGGCTGTGAGTTGTACTCCCCTTCTGATTCATGATTTTGGCCCTGCTCTCAATAAGTTCGAAAGGCTTGTCTTTGAAACTGTGGATTTGAAGACTTGCCATGCTGTCGTCTCTTCTCCTTAGAAATGACTACCTGTTGCCCAGTCAGAAGGACTACATCCATGGGATGCACTATGCCAATGAGATACCATGTCGGCTGCAAAAGAGTGGTTGCACAAGAAGAAAATACATTTTGTTTAGCGTGGAAATGTTTTGTGAACTGCATACTAAGTATATTAGTGTTATAGATTAAAGGCAATTTCGGATTTTGTTTTTGAACATACTTCTCATGGCATTACACCTTAATTTTAAGAAAAAATTATTTCATTCATGAGTTCTGTTTTCCATTGTTGTGACATACACTTGCTCTGCCATTTTCAAATCTTTGAAACCTTTTGCACTCTTCTAGAACTAGGTACCTTCTTCTGTGAATCTAGAAGAGCTTGTCAAAGTCTATCCCCCCAAAACTTGGTTATTGTATGATTTATTGATATTGTAGTTAAAAAGCAGAGAAAAAACAAACCCATCATGACTTTACAGCATGGAACATGGACTATAAGCAGGCTACTAGTAAGACACGTCTATACTGTATGTGCTAGAAGGTCTAGTAAGTGTGATTGTTTTAGCATTTTGGTATGAAGTGGGGTGTTCATTTTATGTACATATTGCTTTTATTTTTACCTTTGTGTGTGTCTGTATGTGATGCTATCATTCCAAACTATAGAAAAGTAACTGTATCTTCCTCAACAACATAAGCATTTATTTTGTTCAGCTGGACAAGTTGCTCATTTTTAGGTACCCGGCTCGGTTCTACAGTGTGAAGCAGTAGATTTGAGTCTAGGAAGTGATTGTGCCAAGGACATGGTACATGCCATACATACAGTACGGACGATATAAATATCTTAACATGCATATAATTTTTTATATTGTGTATCGTTTCCATTTGAAATGTATTTATAAGTGTAAAAAATATTTTCTGAGCATTTAGAGCTTTTAGGAATAGTGAGGCATGGTGGTAGAATGATTAATGTTCTTGCTCACAGCTCCTGAGAGCTTGATCAGGGTATTGGGGATTGAAAATGAATTGCATGCTATTCAGGCTTTCAAGTAAGAATTTCACTGTACAATAATCTGAACTTGACTTGACTTTTACTCCCAATCCAGTTACTTTCTATGTATAGTTTGCATTTTCTTCTCATGCATGCCTGGGTTTTTTGTGGGTTTTCAGGTTTTCCTCCCACATTCCAGGCTACATTAATAGGCAATTCTAAATTGGCACATTGTAATTAAGAGTAGCATGTGCACAAGATGTGCCCTCAAATAGACTGTCATCCTGCTAAGGGTTGGTTTGTCTTTTACATGATTCTACTAGGATAGCTTCTGACCCTCTGTGATCCTGTAATGAGCTGAGTAGAACTGGAAATTGAGCAGATGGATGAATATTTAAGAGGAATGTTTTATTTGTGACTCAAATGTAGAATTTCTGCCCCTGATGAAGAGTATGTTGGTTCATAAAAAATGAAATGGATATAGCCAGTGAGTACACTGAAGGTGCTAACCTGTCAGTGAATATTCTACATAGCTAATCTGGTAGAAATCCAGCATAGCAGCACCAATCTGTGTTATGATAATGCACATTACTGTTAGCAGATGTATGTTTGTAAATGATGAACCTCCATTTTTTTAACTCAAAATTTATAAATAGACCACTATGAAATTAGTAAATAAATTGTTGCAACTGATATAGAAATAAAATGTGTTGTCCAATGCCAAATTGAAACACTACATCATTAATAAGGATAATTTAAGCACAAATATTTTTTGCAATGTAATTTATGGTCCGCTTCTTTTCAGTTTGTGGATATTTGATTGTTTCTTGCCTCAGTGTTTCCTTACAGCTTCTTTTTATGTGGACTTTGGACAAGCTGCATGAATCTTTTAGGAAGTGCATGATCCTACTGTGCAATCCCCCTGTCCTTCCCCCCCGTTCCCAATCCCCCCCCCCCCCCCCCTGCTTTCTGGGTTTGGGTGCTCATGCATGTTTATTGGAGTCAGCAATGTTACGCTCCTCCCTCTAACACACGACAGTGTATTCATATTTTTTGGAGCTGGTTGAAGAAAGGTCAAAAAAGCTGCACTTATATTTTCAGTAAATTACACCGAAATATGTATAATTTGATACATTATTCACACCAGAATACCCAGTGAAACGAATTGTGCAACAGAGGTCATACAAACAATTACATTCTTAAACGTGTTCATTGAAAATTAAATGCAAAAATACAATAATGCCGCCACAAAAGAACTCCTAGTCCTTTGTTCTAATTTAAACACAGTTGCCTGCCATCTTCTGCAGGCGTGGGATGACCCACACAAAACCTGCTTGTTCTACTTTCTCTTCCATCTTTTTCTTCTATTACACCATAAATTACCAGTAGCCCTACCTTCCTGTGTATATTTTTTCTAACACACAGTTTAAGGAGCTAATTTAAACAGCTGTGAAGATTACTGTCCTCTTATGAAGTACTCTGTAGATGTAATCTTCACAGCAACCTCTCTACCCACAATGCCAGGCTATACCAGACCTCATCTGCAGTTTTGCCGGAAGCGGCCTAATGGTTTATTGCAAACTTGCCAGTATACATCAGCCATCGAACATTGTCATCTTGCTGCAAATACGGTCTGAAATTCAGATATCTTCCTGATCATTTTTGCCCTTGGGCAACAAGCTCCTTTCATGGGTTAGATCAGCGTTTCTCAACCTTTAAGTATTTGCGACCCGAGTTTCCATAACAGTTTTAATCGCGCCCCCCTAAGGTGTTTTTGAAAGGAGCCCACTGATACCAGTTTGTTCTTTTTTAATTAATGATATATCATAGATGCATATTTTATTATACCTACTTAACTTTTATCGGCATTTATCTAACTCTATATTTATTTTTCTAGTATCAGAATGTAGTTTAAGTTAATTTGTTTTGGTTTCAATAGATGTAGTTTTCATATTTTCGATTCTTGTTTTCTTTTTTTCACATCTTCGCGCCGCCCTTTATGTTACTTCGTAGCCCCCTAGGAGGACCTGCCCCACAGATTGAGAACCACTGGGTTAGATGTTTTCAGTGTTTCCAACACTCTCCAGAGGCATAAGTGAGGCACTTAGATCAGCACCCTTAAAATAATAGCCCTTATAATAAAACCTTATACTGTATCTGTAGCAAAAGCAGGGAGCAGATTGAGGAGACACTAGAGAGGTGGAGATCTGCTCTACAGAGGAGAGGAATGATGGTCAGTAGGAACAAGACAGAATACATGTGTGTGAATGAGAGGGAGGTCAGTGGAATGGTGAGGATGAGGGAGTAGAGTTGGCGAAGGTGGATAAGTTTAAATACTTGGGATCAACAGTACAGAGTAATGGAGATTGTAGAAGAGAAGTGAAGAAGAGAGTGCAGGCAGGGTGGAGTGGGTGGAGAAGAGCGTCAGGAGTGATTTGTGACAGACGGTAGTGAGACCAGCTATGTTATATGGGTTGGAGATGGTGGCACAGGAGACAGAGCTGGAGGAGGCAGAGTTAAAGATGCTAAGATTTGCATTGGGTGTGATGAGGATGGACAGGATTAGAAATGAGGACATTAGAGGGTCAGCTCAAGTTTGGAGACAAAGTCAAAGAGGTGAGATTACGTTGGTTTGGACATGTGCAGATGAGAAATGCTGGGTATATTGAGAGAAGGGTGCTAAGGATAGAGCTGCCAGGGAAGAGGAGAAGAGGAAGACCTAAGAGGAGGTTTATGGATGTGGTGAGAGAGGACGTGCAGGTGATGGGTGTAACAGAACAGGATGCAGAGGACAGAAAGATATGGAAGAAGATGATCCGCTGTGGCAACCCCTAACGGGAGCAGCCGAAAGAAGATGAAGAATAAAACATTATACTTTTGTATATTTAGGATTTCCACATCTCTCCAGCTTCTTCAGAACAATATTCTAAAATAATAGTTTCTAAAAAGCTTCTAAAATAATGTTTCCTACCAGTCTATACGTTTAAATGCGCATACATAACCTGAGCTAAGGAAAGTAATTCAGTTAAAGCAGAAACCTGGTTTGTAAAAAATTTTAACAAAACTGTAGTCGTTTTCTGGAGTTCTCCTGTGTCAAAATGCTCCGACATCATTACACTATTCAAAGAACAGTTAAACTCATCATTGGCCACCATGAGTCTGAAATGACAAGCCTGAGCTAATTTTCTTGTGTTTTATAAATAAATTTAGTCATCCATGTGCTATGAAGCAAATAACATCAATGCCCGTTTTACATCTGTAACCTGAGCTCCTGATAATTTGCAGTGTGAACACTGGCCACTGCATCACCCGATTACACTGTTGCAGCAGATCTACAGAAAGCTGGATCAAAACTAACCTTTCACTTTAATAAGATGTTTCTTTACTGGATTGCACACAGCGCATTCTTTTCTGCTTGGTTGTGTGACTGAGCCCTGCAAATCACAACCCATGTATTTTTACTTCAGTAAAACAAGGATTGAGTTAGGTTACTTATTAAATGATTGGACTATGTAATGCACTTTCATTTTAACACATTACTGCTGCTGGGCTTAGCACTGCTTGTTCAGTTCATCAACTGAAATATTGAGACAAATTATTTCATCTAGGGGAACGAATAATGCAATTGCTCAAGTATTTGCCTGAGGAAATTTATGTTGTGGATGCTCCTACCTGTGACTGCTAAAAGCATCTGTAAAGCTAAGCAGGCGAAATGTAACTCAGTTAAGAGTTTATGTGGCCACATTACTGGATTATTCGCAGATAAACTTACCCGTGTTAACCTGCTTTTTCAGAGACCAATAACCTGGTTTCTCTAACCATAATAAAGGTTTACATGGCATTTTAGAAACTGAGTTTCTGTGAATAACAGGACATGTAAACACACTCAATATAGTTCTGTATCTCACTTGGGCTTTCCTGGTGAGGAGTGAACAGGGAATCTTATGGCTTCACAGTCCAATGTCTCAGTCAAAGGGAACACATTTTTCCCATAGTGCTCTAGTAGTTTCCCATAGTGCTCTAGTACAGGGGTCACCAACTCATTCTAACCCTTTTCTTAATGAGTGACCTGTTTTTGCTGCTAATTAACTTGTTTTGAATTAATTTTCATTGACTTGCTCTTGAAGACTCGGACCCCTTAATTGTTTCTGTTTCCTTAATTAGCAGCCAAACAATAATGAGATACAAAATGAGCCAAAACAACTGGTGGTGTCCATCATACAATATCTGAAAATAAAGAAAGATGAAGGTCTCAGAAATGTCGATCTGCTCAGGTCCCCAAAACATTTGAACAGAGCTCTTAGAAACAACAACATTTATTTATGTAGCACATTTTCATACAAATAATGCAGCTTAATGTGCTTTACATGATGAAGAAAGAGAAAAAAGACAAAATAAATAAAAATTAGAATAAGAGAACACTAATTAACATAGAAAAAAAAGTAAGGTCCGATGGATACGGAGGACAGAAAAAACAAAAAAAAAACTCCAGAAGGCTGGAGAAAAAAAATAAAATCTGCGGGGGTTCTGAGGCCACGAGACCACCCAGCCCCCTCTAGGCATTCTACCTAACATAAATCACCTCACTCAGTCCTCATGGTATTCAGGGTTCTCATGGAAGAACTTGATGATGACGGTCATGTGGACTTCTGGCCTTTAATCCATCAATGTAGGGACATCACAGTGCTTTGATCAGGTGGTGGTGGCACAAGTCGCCACCCCAGAAACCCGGAAAAAGAACAGAAGAAAAAGAAGGGGTGAGTATGGAGAATATCAAACAATTTCAGAAATGTCTGCTAATGCACAACAGGAGCAGCAACAAGCCACAGAATTAAAGAACGGGTTTAATTAACGACAAGAATCGGCACCTCATTAAGCAGCTGGTTGGAGTGAAATTGGTTGGAGTTTGAGGCCCTGACTTAGTTGGTCTTCTGTTGACTCCCTCACTTCATTAAGAAATGAAGCAATTCAGAGGAACGATGAAGAAGTTCAGGGGAACAAATCTTAAGAAAGCAATTCAATTCAAATAAATTCACAAGAAGTTAATGTGCAGCACAAACAGGGCACTCATTAGAAAAAGGGTAAGAATGAAAACCTGTAGCCACGGTGGTCCTCCAGGACTGGGGTTGGCATCCCCTGCTCTAGTACTGTAATGAACACCAGGCCAAGGATCTACATATTGAGGGTGATCTGCTGCAGGTTAAGTGACTCATTAATAATCACACAGTGAGTCAATTATAGGGACTGATATTGCAGACATTTGCTTTATCGTATAGCTTTTCACAACCAGGGGGTACAAACTGCCTGCCAATAAGAAAAATAATGTTTGAAAACATTTTAGTATCCTTCGTTCATGGACTATACATAAAAAAATCATACATTGAAAGCATATTGTACCACCGTTCTACGTATAATTACAATATACCATACCATACCATACCATTTTTATTTGTTAAGCGCTTAAAAACACAGCATTACAACTGACCGAAGCACTGTACAGTTAAAACAAGCAAGACTAAAAGCAAAAAAATTTAAAAAAAACAAACATTAAGAGAGAATTAAAACAGAGACACTAAAAAAAACAGGTCAGGGGACCCAATAAAACAGAGAAATAGCAAAAAGCAAGTGGGAATAAGACAGGTTAAGAATTAAAAGCCAATGTGAAGAAGTGAGTTTTTAGGTTTGATTTGAATATTATTGAAATATAGCACACTGAATCTTTTTAAATTTAAGAATTTTCCTGTTCTACAGAAAAACATTTGTGGTAGAATAAAGATGTTAAACGTATTGAAAATTTCACTACTTAATGTTGAGGGATATGATGAATAAGCATAACATAGCAGAAAGTCAAGTCAAGTCTAGTTGGGGAGCATGCACCGGTACAGTACGTTGCTGCACCCACTACATGACAAAACAACTCGGGATCCTGGTTGGAAACCCCCCAGGCAGACACGCGGTCTAGTCCCACCCTTCGGAAATGACCCTCTATCTGCCACAGCCAGGTGTTACGTGGGTGACCCCATGGTCTGGTCCAGCTATTCGGGTCCCCAACAATGAGGATGTTATGAGCCGGATCACCCTCAGGGAAATGCGCCACATGGCCGTAGTACCGTAACTGACACTCCCTCACAATGCAAGTCATATGCCTCATTCGGGACTCCATGAGCAACACAAAGTCAAACCAACGGTACCCAAGGATTTTCCGGAGAGACACAGTACCAAAGGAGTCCAGCCTGGATAGCGTCCATGTCTCACAACAATATAGCAAGACAGGAAGCACCAGGACTCTAAAGACTTGGACCTTTGTCCTTTTGCATAGATATCAGGAGCACCACACACCCCTTTCCAGCGACCTCATGACTCCCCATGCCCTTCCAGTCCGTCTACTGACTTTATAGGAAGAGTCACCAGAGACATGAATGTCACTGCCAAGGTAAGTAAACCTCTCGACAAGTTGAAACTCTCTCCGCAGACAGACACACTGCTGATGGCCGTGCCCAAGAGGTCATTAAACACCTGGATCTTGGTTTTTATCAGGACAATTGCAAGCCCAAACCCTCAGACTCCTCACTCAGTTTCTCGAGCACCCCAATCAGAGCCTCCAATGCAGGTAATGTGCCTCATTCGGGACTCCATGAGCAACTGCTCATTCGACACAAAGTCAAACCAACGGTACCCAAGGATTTTCCGGAGAGACACAGTGCCAAAGGAGTCCAGTCTTCAGCTCAGGTCACTGGATAGCGTCCATATCTCACAACCATATAGCAAGACAGGAAGCACCAGGACTCTAAAGACTTGGACCTTCGTCCTTTTGCAGAGATATTGGGAGCACCACACACCGCTTTGCAGTGACCTCATGAACCCACATATTCTCCCAATTCGAAAATAAAACAAATTCAGCAAAAGCCGAGAGAGGACGTGCAATATCGTTATTTTTTTAAATTGTCTCCTCGAGATAACGGAATAATTTTATCAAGATGTGGAGAAAATGAAAATCTGTTTCCTTGAGATAACGGAATAATTTTATCGTGATCTCGAGAAAACGAAACTTAACCTTTGCTCCTGGCATCAGGCTCGCTCAGATTGCGACGCCTATAAAATCAAATTGCAATTTTTATTCATTACCTCAAAGAGTGTTTTTTGTTGAAAGATATCCAAGCGTACAGTGAAAGACATCAACTCTGAATGCCAATTCGTATTCACAGTCCTTAGACATTCATAGTGAAACACTCTGTAGGAGACAGGAATGAAAAATATAAGTAAGAAGCTAATGGGGTAACATCTGTTATCTTTAGCCATCACTACAGGTGTTTTTGTGAAATTAAAAAAGAGGATCATATTGAGAATATAGGATTTATAAATATAATGGTTAATAGGTATGAAATTTAATGAAAATAAAGCAAATGTTACATTTTTACTATGTTTTCCTATTGTTATGCATTCTTAGTGAATGGCATGATATCTTAAAAAAGTGAAATCTAATCTGCACTACCTATGAAGCAAGAATACATTTTTGTTCCTTTCCATTTCTAAGATATTTTAAAAACATAACTAATTTTTTTTCATTGAGGTAATTAATAACTTCACATATTTCCCACTTGGGGCAGCGTAGTTGTAGAGCATCATCAAGAACCTTTGTCAGCTTTAGTGCTGACTTTGCACCACTGGCCTGGTGTAAGTGCACGCGGGTGGAGGCGAGTTGGCACTCCAATTGACTAGAGTGCCCTGTAAGTTGCGGGTTTTTTTTGTTTGTTTGGTTTTTTTTTTTGGAAAATGGGATGGCATCCTCTTCAGATTGCCACTAAAGATACAGTTAAGCAGCAAAAAAAGCCAAACTTAGTACACCAGCACCAAAAATCATACACAGTCCCATTAAAATATGGCTTTAAATGTCTTCATTTTTTGTGGAAAGAAAGGAGTAGCTTTCTGTGAGTCTCATCATGATTTGCTATGTAATGATGTTGAGATAAAGGACTGTCATATTTTAGATTCTGGAGCGTGACATGTACATGTAAACAAGTCCTGTTCCAACTGGACTTGCCAGCTTCTCTCTCTCTATTTTGCATCTTACATGTGTGACTCCATATTGTGGCGTTGTAGCTTTGCCTGTCTCAAAAATCAGTGCATTTGGTTGTTTAAAAACCTTACGCTACTTACCTGATTGGATGATGATGGTTAGACTTTTTTGTAGCCTTTATCATGTCTTTTCAGTTTCATTTTTCTTTATTTTTTGTATTTATGTATTTAATTATTTTATTTTATTTATTTTATTTATTTATTATTTTTATTCTCTGTTTAGGAGATCTGCCCAGGATGCCCATAGTGACAGCTCTTTCTCTCTTGTTTTAACAACTTTGCTTTTTCAGAATAACTTTATCAACTTGAGTTTTCTGAGACTCTTCCGAGCGGCTCGACTCATTAAGTTGTTGCGCCAGGGTTACACCATCAGGATCTTATTGTGGACCTTTGTTCAGTCTTTCAAGGTACGTTCTTGGAATTGTTTTACAACTTCAGCATTCCAACACACCACTTTGTATACCGGCAGTGCCACACTGACTTGAGACCTAAGGCCCTTCTCCACTTGGCGCCTTAATTTCAGGTTTTTGTATCAGACGACAGACTGTTTTCTTATATTGAGAGGAGACGTGGAAGAGAGAGTTGGCCCAGTTCAACAAATTTTCTGTTGAAAGACCCAGATAACTGAATGTCTTTAATAAGAGATGACGTGAAGAAACAAAGATGTCTGAGTGCATAGATTTCATTTCTCCCATCTTTTGTTTCTCATGTAGACTCGAAAACCAACTAGATGTCCAACAGAACCCTGAAGCAGTTCAAACTCTTTATTGTGTGCATTGCAGATCCTAGCCATGCTGTTTTATGCTTCTATCATTAGTATTAAGTGTCTGCACTTATTAAATAAACTATGAGAATATTTAACTATAGTTCAGAATAGATCCACCTTTGCTATGTTCTTTTGTTCTTTATGTTTAAGATGTAGATGTTAATTGGTAATAAAATGTTTCTTTCGCTTAAGTATTATTACAACCCTAATTCTTAATGGTTGGGCGACATGGTGGTTGGTGAAGCTGCCTTTGCAGCTCTTGAATTTGGGTCTGGTCACTATCTTCCTGGAAGTTGTACATTCCCTTTATTTATCTTGAATTTTTCCAAATACTTTGGTCTTCTTTCTCAACTCAAAGACATATTTGCTTGTTTAATTGGAAACTATAACATCTCCCACTATACAGTTAGGTCCATAAATATTTGGACAGAGACCACTTTTTTCTCATTTTGGTTCTGCACATGACCACAATGAATTTTAAATGTAACAACTCCGATGCAGTTGAAGTGCAGACTTTCAGCTTTAATTCAGTGGGGTGAACAAAACGATTGCATAAAAATGTGAGGCAACTAAAGCATTTTTTGAACACAATCCCTTCATTTCAGGGGCTCAATAGTAATTGGACAATTGACTCAAAGGCTATTTCATGGGCAGGTGTGGTCAAGTCCATCGTTATGTCCTTATCAATGAAGCAGATAAAAGGCCTGGAGTTGATTTGAGGTATGGTGCTTGCATGTGGAAGATTTTGCTGTGAACAGACAACATGCGGTCAAAGGAGCTCTCCATGCAGGTGAAAGAAGCCATCCTTAAGCTGCGAAAACAGAAAAAACCCATCCGAGAAATTGCTACAATATTACGAGTGGCAAAATCTACAGTTTGGTACATCCTGAGAAAGAAAGCAAGCACTGGTGAAGTCAACAACGCAAAAAGACCTGGACGTCCATGGAAGACAACAGTGGTGGATGATCGCAGAATCATTTCCATGGTGAAGAGAAACCCCTTCACAACAGCCAACCAAGTGAACAACACTCCCCAGAGGGTAGGCGGGCGTATCGATATCCAAGTCTACCATAAAGAGAAGACTGCATGAAAGTAAATACAGAGGGTGCGCTGCAAGGTGCAAGCCACTCATAAGCCTCAAGAATAGAAAGGCTAGATTGGACTTTGCTAAAGAACATCTAGAAAAGTCAGCACAGTCCTGGAAAAACATTCTTTGGACAGATGAGACCAAGATCAACCTCTACCAGAATGATGGCAAGAAAAAAGTATGGAGAAGGCGTGGAACAGCTCATTATCCAAAGGATAGCACATCATCTGTAAAACACGGTGGAGGGAGGCAGTGTGATGGCTTGGGCGTGCATGGCTGCCAGTGGCACTGGGACACTAGTGTTTATTGATGATGTGACACAGGACAGAAGCAGCTGAATGAATTCTGAGGTGTTCAGAGACATACTGTCTGCTCAAATCCAGCTAAATACAGCAGTCAAATTGATTCATGATACAGATGGACAATGACCCAAAACATACAGCCAAAGCAACCCAGGAGTTTATTAAAGCAAACAAGTGGAAAATTCTTGAATGGCCAAGTCAGTCACCTGATCTTAACCCAACTGAGCAGGCATTTCACTTGTTGAAGACTAAACTTCAGACAGAAAGGCCCACAAACAAACAGCAACTGAAAGCCGCTGCAGTAAAGGCCTGGCAGAGCATTAAAAAGGAGGAAACCCAACATCTGGTGATGTCCAGGAGTTCAAGACTTCAGGCTGTCATTGCCAGCAAAGGGTTTTCAACCAAGTATTAAAAATGAACATTTGATTTCCAGTTATTTAATTTATCCAATTATGTTTAAGCCCCTGAAATGAAGGGATTGTGTTCAAAAAATGCTTTAGTTGCCTCACATTTTTATGCAATCGTTTTGTTCACCCCACTGAATTAAAGCTGAAAGTCTGCACTTCAACTGCATCTGAGTTGTTTCATTTCAAATTCATTGTGGTGATGTACAGAACCAAAATTAGAAAAAAGTTGTCTCTGTCCAAATATTTATGGACCTAACTGTAATTGAGTCAGGATAAGCTCTAGCTCTTTGTGACGCTATACTGAAAAAATAAACTTAATGGATGGGCTGAATGTTACAGCAAATTGCATCGATTAATTACACATCCAGAATATACAGTAGAGGTCTGCTCACCATGAGTCAGTTATGAAATATAGATGCTTCTTTGAAAATGCTGTCCCAATGGGATTAAAAAAAAAAGATTTTATAACAAATTTTAGAAAAGCATTATCACACTTGTGTTTCTAGTACCTTTCCTACTAACTGGTAATTTCTGTTGTGTTCTTCTTTCACTAGGCCCTTCCCTATGTGTGTCTGCTAATTGCCATGTTGTTCTTCATTTATGCAATCATTGGCATGCAGGTAATGTTTACTAAGATATTGCATATAATTGCGATTCATAATATTTTGAAGTACTATAAATGTCGTATCAGTCCTTGTGTGATTCTGCATCTTAGAGGAATAGAATTCTGATTGAGGTAATTTCACGGTTTTCTTGTACATGACTACATAAATTAAACTTAGTATATTCTTCCTTGTTTTAGGTGTTTGGTAATATTGCCATTGACACTGAAGAATCTGCAATCAACCACCACAACAACTTCAGGACTTTCTTCCAGGCCTTAATGCTACTTTTCAGGTATGAATAATTAAATATTGAAAGTGGAAAGCATTAGATGGTGCATAGTTTATGTCGCATATGCCAAAAACATGTGTGATTAAGTGCAGTGGACTGGGTTCTCGTTCAGATTTGGTTTTCCCAATGTAAAAGAGATACGCTGCGCCTTGCACCCAAAAACACACATTCAGAAAATGAGTCGATGGTGTTTTGAGTAATCAGTCTTTATATAACAAAATGTTCTTCTTGGTGCCCATTCAGTGATATTTGGATATACTTGCATGGTAATACATTCATATGACTGGCATTGCACTCAGATCTGATTGGTTGCCTTGCAAGGGGTGAAAATACATGGTGGCTCTTAAGAGTTTTTTGGACTGAGCCTCCTGTCAAACAAGTGCTCACTGGCAAACACCATCATCCAGAAGTGTATTCCAAAATTTTTAGTTCAGGGTTTGATTTATTTAGAAGTTTCTTTAGATCTTGTGCAGCCAGCTGAGATGATTTGGGCATAAAGTTAGGAAGCAAACCTGGGGGTGTACTAGGTGAGCACCACTTGGAGAAGGTCTAGGATAAAATCTCGAAAATACATTATGTATTTAGGCTACCTTGGGAATATCAGGGGGTGGAACGGTGGCACAGTGGGTAGCGCTGCTGCCTCGCAGCTAGGAGACCTGAGTTTCGCTCCCCAGGTCCTCCCTGCATGGAGTTTGCATGTTTTGTGTGGGTTTCCTCCCACAGTCCAAAGACGTGCAGGTTAGGTGCATTGGTGATTCTAAATTGTGGTTGGTGTGTGAGTGTGGCGCCCTGCCCAGGGTTTGTTTCCTGCCTTGTGCCCTGTGTTGGCTGGGATTGGCTCCAGCAGACCCCCATGACCCTGTAGTTAGGATATGGTGGGTTGGATAATGGTTGGATGGATGGATGGGAATATCAGGGAATAACCCAGGTGGAATCTTTACGACTGTTTTCAAGACAGGTTACATTTTTATATCATTGACGTAACTGTAAAATAAATTTAGAAAATGAAAATATGGAACTCGAGACGTCTGTCTGAGAGAGATGCATATGTACTCGTAACCACACACATGCAGTTGTAAAATGCATATGGCCTACCTGAAAAGGATATTGTTCCAAAGCTACTCATCTTTTTCTTATATTTACTTTTCTTAAAAACAACCAAGAGGCTGAGTGAACATTATTTAGTAGATTGGCAATTCTAAAAAACATTTAAACAGGTGTGGCGTCTTAATGATTTGGTGAAAAAATTTGGTGAAAAGATTTTAGTGCTTCATCCAAAACCAGCATTTCCACAGCTGCACTTATTGCCACACTGAACATATCTTGCTTGACACTGTGGTATTTGTTAATGATGCTCTCCTTTCGTTTCAGTGCCCCACTTACATTAAAATGCTTTGATACTCTTCTTGTTGAGAAATCATCACAAGACGTTTTGTTGGAATTCTAAAAATAAAAGTATAGGGAAATACCTAATAGCTTGTATAACAGAGCCAAAATATTTAGCAGGTCTATTAATCCTAGATTGTCCACTGGCTGGTGTATTGATGGATACTGGCCATCTTCCAATGGTTTCAGCATGATTTCAGTATTGATAAATCACTTCCCAAAAGCAGCTCAGCTCACTTTTATCTTTTGAAAAAGCTTCCCTCACTAAAGCATATTTATTACACATATATTTAAAGCAAATGGTTTTCCTACCTATGCTATGATTGATAAAGTTCCTTAATTTGCTTATGTATTTTGAAGAGCACTATGTGACCCGCTGGACTGGCTACTTTGAGCAGTTGTTCAAAGCTGATCCTCCGGCTAGGACATTGGATATCTCTGGTCCACGGTTCGTGAGGCTGATCCTTCAATAAGCTATGAACCCCCCAGTCTCACTGAGATGGCACAGGTGGTGAACCAGCTGAGGGGGGAAAGACTGCAGGGATCTGTGGTATCCTGGGGTGAACTTCTCCAGGCTGGTAGTAAGGCTGTCCTCCTGGCATTGCAAGTAATCTTTGCTTCCATTTGGGAGACTGGCATCATCCCAACTGACTGGAAAACGGGACTAGTCATGCCTATCTGGAAAGGGAAGGGTGATCGCCTGGATTGTAGCAACTACAGGGGGATAACACTCGGTGCCGGGTAAGGTCCTTGCTAGGGTCGTCCTCACTAGGATCCGTGATCACTTGCTCACCAACCAGCGACCGGAACAGTCTGGTTTTACGCGTAAGAAATCTACCATCGACCGCATTCTGGCACTGAGGGTTCTCATGGAGCACAAACGCGAATATCGGCAGAGCTTCTTTGCAGCCTTTGTCGATTTTCATAAATCGTTCGACTCAGTTGATCGAGCTGCCCTGTGGGACATCTTGAGGGTTCCCAGGATCCCCTCGAGGTTGCCGGATATCATGGCCAGCCTGTACACTGGTACTGTGAGTGCTGTGCAGAGTGGAGGAAGGACCTCTGTGTTTTTCCCAGTTGATTCTGAAGTTTGTCAGGGGTGTTTTCTGCTCCTACTCTGTTCAATGCTTGTATGGACTGGGTGTTGGGCAAGGTCGTGGGGTCCAGCAGCTGTGGGGCATCTGTTGGTGAAGAAAGATTCATGGATCTTGACTTTGCTGACGATGCTGTGATCTTCATGGAGTTGATGGAGGCTCTGATCGGGGCGCTCGAGAGACTGAGTGAGGAGTCTGAAGGTCTGGGCTTGCGAGTGTCCTGGATAAAAAACAAAGATCCAGAGAGTTAATGACCTCTTCGGCACAGCCATCAGCAGTGTGTCTGTTTGCGGAGAGAGTGTCGACCTCGTCATTGAGAGGTTTACTTACCTTCGCAGTGACATTCATGTCTCTGGTGACTCTTCCTATGAAGTCAGTAGACAGATTGGAAGGGCATGGGGTGTCATGAGGTTGCTCGAAAGGGGTGTGCGGCGCTCCCGATATCTATGCAAAAGGATGAAGGTCCAAGTCTTTAGAGTCCTGGTGCTTCCTGTCTTGCTATATGGTTGCAAGACATGGACACTATCCAGTGACCTGAGACGAAGACTGGACTCCTTTGGTACTGTGTCTCTCCGAAAATCCTTGGGTACCATTTGACTTTGTGTTGCTCATGGAGTCCCGAATGAGGCACATTACCTGCATTGTAAGGGAGCATCAGTTACGGCACTGCGGCCATGTGGCGCGTTTCCCCGAGGGTGATCCAGCTCGTAAGATCATCATTGTTGGGGACCTGAGTGGCTGGACCAGGCCAAGGGGTCGTCCACGTAACACCTGGCTGCAGCAGATAGAGGGTCATTTCCAGAGACGTGTCTGCCTGAGGGGGTTGCTAACCAGGATCCAGAGTTGTTTCGTCGTGTAGTGGGTGCGGCAACGCGCTGTACCAGTGCATGCTCCCCAACTTGACATGACTTGACTATGTTAAAAAATGATGATCAATATTTATTTAACTTCTGGTTCTCATCTAGGAGTTAATGGTCTTTCTGAAGGATATAAAAAATCAGAAAAGTTTTAACTTTGTCATATTTCAGCTTTCCAGTCCGAATGATATATTAATAATACTTGCCCTGTACATAGTATTCTAGGAATTTCAATACATTTAGTGAAATGAGCATTGCAGCTTTCGAATGTGCTTGTGTGTTTCTGCTATTTCTTGTTTATATATCTGTGTGTAATGCTGATATTTTTCTAACATTAAAAAGCATATGGGCTAAATTATGCCAAAACTTTCGAAAGAACCTGTTCCGCCAGTAAATATCTTGTAAACTCTAAATGTCAATGGTATACTTGTTTTAGAGTTGGCCTGAAAATGTGACTTGGTTCCAAGGATTTAAAACTAGTTTCATTTTCAGAAGCTAGCAGCTTAGCTCATAGATCCATACAGTGTTGTTTGGAACATTCAACTTGTTGTCTTTACCTATTATTTTTTTGACATTCCCCCCCCCCCCCCCCTTTCCATGTATCTCAAATAGTAACTGTTGTCGCATGTTTTCATATTAATTTGTTATCAATGCTATACACTACCTGATTGACAGCCTTCCTGAATTTGATATCTAGAAGGTTTTGTATTTTCCCAGAATTGTTGGGTTGTTAAATATCTAACAACCAGTACATGTACATTGGTTATGGGTCTGGAGGATCATTCTTGGATTCCTGCTACAGATATTGATACCAGATTGAATGTCGCTTTCATGTGTTTGTAAAGCACTGTTTTCCTTTTCAATGCAAGATCGATTGCTATATAGGAACTTTCTATAAACTCAGCAAAGGCAAAATTTCATAAAAATACTGGAGGATATAGAAAAGGTCACATAAATCTAAGGCCGACATCAAGATAAAATGTGTTTTTTGAAAAATTTCTGAATTCTGACTACAATTTGGTTTGCCTTAATCAGTGTATCTCTTCGATTTAATAACTTTATGCACCAGTTAGATCAGCACACAGAAAAAAATCAGTTGTTCTTCTAAATTTTAAACCTTAGTGTCCTTCCAGTTTGACACACTTAGGTTGTCACAATGCCACAAAAAAAGAAACAGCCGGACTGAACATAAAAAAAAAATATGTAACCGCGTCATCAGTGCAATGGGACCCAGTTAATGTATGATGGGATGGAAGAACTATTCAGCATTGCTAAGCAAAAAAGAAAATCCTAGTCATAGTGGAGCATTGGCTAGAAACAAAACTAACATACTTAACATGAAATGATAGTGTAATGAAAGAGACGTACTCTGCTAGGCCCTTGAGCAACACTGTTAAGTTGCAATTGCTCCACGGGCGTTATGCAAAGGCTGACCCTGTGCTCTGACCCCAAGGGGTATGCGAAAACTAACAAATTCCTAATACAAAAAATTGTATAAGGTGAAATAAAGAACAAAAAATAAAGATGAATCTTAACTCTGTAGACCCATGTGAAAACTGGATTTAAATCTTATCGCCAAAAGTTCTAATTATACTCCGATTGTAGAAAATATAGAAGTTTAAAGATAAAAATAATAATCAGACAAAGGTATCAGTGATTTGACATCAAATGAAAACTGAATAAATGAAACATTGAACCACAGGCCTACATTTATCCCATGGAATGCAGTTTGTTTACCACTGTTATGCACAAATGACATAAGCTGTAGCCAAACATGGAAAACAACAACTGCTAAAGTCATTAGATGTGATCTTATTTTCTGATTTAGATAGATAGATAGATAGATAGATAGATAGATAGATAGATAGATAGATAGATAGATAGATAGATAGATAGATAGATAGATAGATAGATAGATAGATAGATAGATAGATAGATAGATAGATACTTTATTAATCCCAAGTGGAAATTCCCATACTCCAGCAGCAGCATACTGATAATAAACAATATTACATTAAAGAGTGATAACAATGCAGGTATAACAGACAATAACTTTGTATAATGTTAACGTTTACCCCCCGAGTGGAATTGAAGAGTCGCATATGGTGGGGGAGGAACGATCTCCTCAGTCTGTCAGTGGAGCAGGACGGTGTTATTGTTATGTACAGATTTGTTATTTTACAAGATTTATTCAACATTTCCAAGAAATACGTTGTGGGGAACAGCCCGGACACAGACAGGTAGACATTGTTTTAATCACCACAACATGTTTATGTACACTAATATTTACAAATAAGTACACACACAACCCACTCTACCCCAAAGTCCAGGCCTCTTCTCACACTGCCTTTCTCCTCTGGTCCGCCTCCACTCCTCTCCTCCAAGCTCTGTCCTGCTACTATCCCGACTCCAGCCATCGAATGGAGGGAGGCTGCCCCTTTTATGCTCATCTGGACGTGCTCCAGGTGCCTCCCGATAAGCTTCTGCTGGCCCTTCGTGGTGTGGCGAAAGTACCGTCTGCACACCCTGAAGCACTCTGGATGTCCCTGGTCTTCTTCCCCACCAGCGCTTCCTGGTGTGGTGGAAGTGCTGAGGGCCAGGGCTCCATAGGCATCAGGGTGCCCCCTGGCGGTGCCCATGGGCCCCTATAGGGTTGAGCTTCTAAGCTGTGTTCCCGTGGCCCCCAAAGCCACCAGGGCGGTCGCCCCCTCTTGGTCTGAATGAGGCGTAAGCCCTCCTCCGGTCCTTCTGGGCATCCCGGCTGGGTACCACCCCCAGCCGCCTGCCACAACGTATATGAAGTCATTTTCATCACTGACCAAAGGTAATCAAGATTAGACAAAGATCATCAAATAAGCACAAATTGCCCTCACTACCTTCCACGATGCATGCTGGTCCTTGTACAAAAACACAGGGTCACATTTGTGAACGCTTTTTAAGTATACGCAGTCTTTTCCTATAATAAATACTGTGTGAGCAGTTTTAAACAAGACGATCTGATAGTATCTATCTATCTATCTATCTATCTATCTATCTATCTATCTATCTATCTATCTATCTATCTATCTATCTATCTATCTATCTATCTATCTATCTATCTATCTATCTATCTATCTATCAAACATGATGCATTCTTGGCCTTGTTTCACCTTACTTCTTCAGAAACAAATGACAGATATGCTGACCCCTGCATTGAACAAACATTTCTAACCCTATGTAGTGTCTGTATCAGTTTAGTAATAATTCTTTACATTTATAAACCGCTTTTTCTCACTGCTCAAAGCGCTCCACACAGGGATAGCACAGTGGTGTTTGATGTCTTCTCCCTGGCCCTACATATTGTCCTTTTGCACACTGAAAGGGGAAACAAATATGTTTGGATGCTATTTACTGCTTTTCCTTCAACACAGTAAATTTTAAGCACTGTACCACAGAACGTTAGTGTAAATATGCCATATTCTTATACGATCACATGAGCTGCAATGGCCATTCAGAAATTTGAGACATATGCTGAAACCTTTCAAAAAACAATTCCAAACGCTAAAATACCACACATGCTGTACAGTAACGCCAAATCTTTTTGCTGCAGGTTATATGTTTGTGTACTTTATTATATTTTGTGTTGATTTTCTGTACTCTATACTTGTTTTATACATTGTATGATGGTTGATAGGAATTGCAGTGTTTATTGACCATTACATAATTAGCTCCTGCCTTTTACCTAATGCTATCTCCTTATAAGCCTGTAATGGAAAACTGGGTTTATCAAATGGTTATTAATACAAAATTATTTTGTCTTGGTAGAGTAATATTGTATTATTAATATGTAGCCTTAGAATGCCTAATCTCACAGACTTACCACTGTTTATAAGGTATTATTGTATATAACTTATCCCCATCTTCCCTTCTATATCTATAACCTCAGGCAATTAGATGTAGTAAAAAGATGAGCAGAAGTTAAGTTACACATAAAATAATGTATTACTGATAATATTCATAAATAATAACAAAATGCAAAGTACATTTGAATATTGGCAACCATACAACCTGATTAAATGGTGATATGTAGTTCAGGCGGCACACAGACATGTAGTTACTTAAATGTCTCTTGTTAAGACATCATTGGTGCTCAGCTTTGTGCCACATGCCTGTTTAATATGGCCGCTGAGCTGTGCTCTTCATTGTGTTGTCTTCATCATCACAGGTTAGCAAGAGATGCTTCTTTCAGATGTTGGTTAGTAAGAGAGAGATTGTGAGGTTAAACACATAAATTTATAGATGTTCTGTCCAACCCCTAGAGCCAATAGGACATCATGGTACTTAAAAGCTTCTGATCCAAGCCAATTCCAAACAGCCATACCTCGGACCAATGGGGGAATACAATATCTTAAAACCTGCCACCCCCAAGACCATATGTCTTTAAGTCTTTCTTGCAGGGGTTGAAAGACTTTAGCAGAGAAACACTTGACAAACTGGTTTAAAGCACATCCTCTCCCAACTCTGTCATAAAATTCAAAAAGGCTTAGTCGCAAGGGGGGGGGGTAAACACTAAATTACAAATAAAGACATACAAAATATTTATCAAGTTATATGTAAAATCTCACATCACAACAAAAACCTAGCATGAGCTTCAAACCAGTCAAAACAGAATTATTGCACATACTTTCTGTTATCTTCCATACTAAAGCAAAATGAAAAGTAGTTTCAAGCCACGAAAGAGTAAATGGTGAAGTGCAGATGATTTTGTTTTTGTTTTTCTTCCTCACAGGAGTGCAACTGGAGAGGCATGGCATGATATAATGCTCTCTTGTCTCGGTGGAAAGAGCTGCGACCCAAGATCAGGAATTAAAGAGGATGAATGTGGAAATGAGTTTGCCTACTTCTACTTTGTTTCATTTATCTTTCTCTGCTCATTCCTGGTGAGTCTAAATAAAATTAATAAATAATAATAGCAATAAGAATTTCGAGATGATGGTCACAAGGCACCCTTGTGTCAAAAGTGCTCTTCTGTTTACACATTGACGCTATGTTCATGTGACGATTAGGGCTGAATTAGCTGGACAGATCTTTACATGCATTGAGGGCCTGTTGGGAAATCAGAGATATAATAATGTCACATAAAGGGACGGGCACAACAAGGGCTGCGTGGAGATAGAGAAACCCACACTGGCAACTGGGGAGCATCTAAGTAAGCCATTGTGGGTAAACACCAGCACGTCATCAGGAAGTGGTAAACCAGCCTGTACATTAAGAGAATATTATGGATAAAAGGAAAGTCACGGTAGAATGAGAGGATTCTTGCAATATTATCACCGTTCACCATGAGCCCAAAAGGAAGTAGGCTGGCCCAATGAGACATTGTGAAGCAATTATGGATATCAACCTTTTAAACCAGCCGTTTCGGTGGGACCGTGAGAAATGATTGCATATTTATACTATTTATATTTTTAGAATTATTAACCTTTTACCTTCCGAGGGGAAGTAAGTGACTGAGCTCCATCGTTACCCCCGCCACCTAGACCCAACCACTAATCCACTGTTCCGTTATTCGCTGCCACCGCATTGTTTTCCCACCGTTATCGCTCAGCACAAACCAGCCCTTATTATTTTTATCATAATTCTTTCATAGAATCAAAACACTCGCGAACAGTTTTCGTATATTTTATGAGAGTTACACTGGCCAAAACAAAGCCAAACATAGAAGAACTGGTTAAGGCAAAGCAGATGCATCCATCCCATTAAAAGTTTAACTTAAATTTAATAACTAAGATGTACGTAATATTTTCTGAATAAATAATTGTTTGTCAAAAATGTTTTATTCATAGCAGCCTGTACCTATGCAGTAGCAACGCAGTGGGTATGTGCCACCCTTGTACAAAGTATTTGGCGCCCCCAGTTTTCTTGAAATAATATTGATTTTTAAAGGGACCGCCATGCAAGAAATTCTAAAGAAGTTTGAGAACCGCTGTTTTAAACAAAGGATGGCTCAGGCATTTAGATCTTTTATTGGAGGCCTTGGAGTTTTATAAGGCACCGCTGAGCCCAGAAGCCATTCCAAAGTTCTGACCTGAACCTTAAAAGACTACTTTAGCACCACATTGATCGATATGGGGCTTTGGCCAAATGCTTTAGATGCCACAAACAAAAGACAGAAAGAATAGGTGGAAGGATCAACTGTGATATACTTAATAATATTTACAGGTGTTAAGGTTTGTGAACCACAGTGCCTGGTTTGTGTGGACCTAAATATATTGGTTCCAGTGGTACCAAATAATTACATATTCCAACCATTCTTAACCTATGCAGTGCTTAATACATGGAAGTCACATGGACCTTTAGAGACTCTCTGTAGTGACAATATGTATGCAACTTTTGAACAACTATACCTCAAGTACAATTTTACAGTAAAAAGTACCACCTCTACCATGTCCAAGTTAAAAAACATACTTGAAACATATCTGCACAAATTATACCTATTTTTCTATTGTTATCATTGTTTGACGCTATACTGTCCATCAATGATTAAAATAGAGGAAGTATTTCCAGAGTAATTACCAAAGTAGCTCAAAAATTGCACCTCCAGATGACCTAAGGCAACACGAGAAATGGGATATTCTATTTACAATCTCAGATAATGAATAGAATCGGCCGTGAACAAGAGGCAGTCTGCATCAATGGGTGAATTTATAATTTGCAAAGCATGACGTAATTCAGTTAGAACTGGTACATCACACACACCTATATTTGCCAGGATTATCCAAATCACGTCTGAAACAAATGTTGAATTGCAAGTGATGCCGTCAAGCACTCGCCATACATAGACATACACTACTGCACAAGAAAATGAGTTTTTTTTCTTCAGTAGCATTATATAACATTGGAATAAACACAAATAACCACTGATACAATAAAAAGTAATACAAATGTGTAGAGGTTTCTAAAAATGTATTAATATATTGTGAGATGTCTAGAATAACAGCACATCTGACTGAAATTAATGAGAAAGTGATCAAGCCAGTCCAGCCGTGGTAGTGATACTTTTTAACAAAATCGTTGGCTCTCTGTTCACATAGTTTGCCAAGTTGAGTTGGAGTACGGTGATGAAATTTACTTGTTATGAAACGTAAATATCTGGAAAGTACTTTTGATTGTATCCCTGATTGATTAATATCTCATTTATTGTAATGTGATTTTTTTGAAAACGATAAAACTAAAGAAAATTTCTCAAAGAAACTAAGCCACAGTTTACACATTCGCTCACGAGCTACCGGTAACACACAAACCCCTTTCCAAGTAGCTCGCCAAAGGATTAATGAATCCTACATAAATATGAAAATCTGATTAGTCAAATAAGGGGTAGGCGATCTTTCCAAAAAATCATATCACGATCCTTTTAAACATAAAATCACGATCCACAATCTGAATTGCAATCTCTCTTTTCAATGTGGCATACACTTCAGAGAATATCTGGACTCAAAGTCATCAAGACCTAAGTAACACGGGGACACAGTTGGAAACTTGTTAAGGGTAAATTTCACAAAAATATTAGGAAGTTTTTCTTTACACAAAGAACGATAGACACTTGGAATAAGCGACCAAGTAGTGTGGTAGACAGTAAGACGTTGGGGACTTTCAAAACTCGACTTGATGTTTTATTGGAAGAAATAAGTGGATAGGACTGGCGAGCTTTGTTGGGCTGAATGGTCTGTCCTCGTCTAGAGTGTTCTAATGTTCTAACACTTTATTTTAAATATCAAACAAAGTTGAATCCAATTGTTCTCTCATTCGCTAGCTAAGCAGAGTTAAGGAACACACCTTCAAGTGAGTGAGTAAGTCCCCGCCTCTCGACCCATTGTGTGAATCTCGGATTCGGGCAATTAAATTGGTACAGCAAGCGAACTCTGATACATAGTGAAATGAGAGAAGTCGCAAAATCATCTGGAATGTTCAAACAAATTATAGAATAAAACCCGATCTAAATCCGTTAAGTAGTCCTCTTGTGAAAAGCAGACAGACATTAGATTTTATATATTATATATTAGTAAACCTTCAAAATAATGCACAGTTAAAGTCTCAACAGCATTCTCATCATTTCTGGAGCTTAGTAGAGCCAGATAACTATAAGAATCTTCACCAAGCAGCTCTGAAAACGTCTGCTTTGTTTGGGACTCCATACCTCTGTGAGTCTGACATGACTGTCATGAAATCAAAGTTCAGAACACGACTGAGAGACGAACATTGAAATGACTCCATAAGAGCGAACCTCAGTGGCTCCACTCCACCGTACACCTCAGTGCCAGTCATCTGACGAACTAAAAAATACATCCCACCTGTAACAGGACATGTGAATAAAGTGACACAGTGACATGTGACAAAATCACAAATGAAGAAGTCAGATCTGTGTGTTTTGAATTGTATTGTTTTGTTTTGACAGCCTTCATGTTTTAATACAATAGTGTGAGATACACAAGAAAATGCATAGAGACGTACAAAATGCACTTGCAGGTGAACTAAATGTTTTTTTGATGTTTTTTGATGTTTTATTGCAAAATGTGAGTTGTGGACACCAACATCTTGTAAATGTTCAGGCAGAGCAAGCGTATTCAGTTTGTTTGGGTTGAAATAGGCGATGAGAATAAACGTTAGAAAACACGAGGAGCTCTCGGCCATTTTCATTTTGTAAAAGGAGCTCTCAGGGGGACAAAAGGTAGGAGACCCCTGGTTTAGACAATGAGAAACATTTCAGGCCTAGTTGTGAATTTTTTTGTGATTTTATTGGGTAGTGAGGAATCACAAATACAAACGAGGTCACAATAAAAGGGAAAATAGCTACTTAAAATGTACATACAATGCAAGATGTTGTGTTTATGAACATTTTTGAATTTCTTGGCAAAACTCTTGCCCTGTTCAAGTTGTAGTCTTGTCTCAGACCTTTAGTGGATCTAAACATGAAACATGTCTGCAAATAGCTGGATGGATTAGTTATTACTACTGTCCCAAAACTGCATAAATAAATTCTGTAACCTAATGCTTAGTATTAATTCCAAAATGAATGATAAAGCTATTGGCTCCAGCAGACCCCCATGACCCTGTTGTTAGGATATAGTGGGTTGGATGGATGGATGGATGGATGGATGGATGGATGGATGGATGGATGGATGGATGATAAAGCTCTTGAGTTTTTTTTTCTTTCATTTTTTATTTTTGTGTTAGCTTGTTGCTTACAATTACATTATCATAAACCTTTTACAGGGTCTTCCAATGGTGTGCCTAATGAACACTGCTACAGACTGACTGATCGATCCACCTCTGAGTCCGTATTTAAAGAACATGCATTTATGCATCTTACAATACCTTCTTAATGCTTTTTATATCCAGATGCTGAATTTGTTTGTGGCTGTCATAATGGACAACTTTGAGTACTTGACTAGAGACTCCTCCATCTTGGGACCTCATCATTTAGATGAATATGTGAGGATCTGGGCTGAGTATGACCCAGCTGCCTGGTAAGTGC